>NC_092390.1:6467722-6767722 GCF_030028105.1 Mobula birostris | reverse complement strand
CGGGGGGGGACAGTAGGCTGATGATTGGTGAGTGCTGTATTGCACGGGGGGGGGACAGTAGGCTGATGATTGGTGAGTGCTGTATTGCACGGGGGGGGGACAGTAGGCTGATGATTGGTGAGTGATGTATTGCACGGGGGGGGACAGTAGGCTGATGATTGGTGAGTGCTGTATTGCACGGGGGGGGACAGTAGGTGGATGATTGGTGAGTGCTGTATTGCACGGGGGGGTCAGTAGGCTGATGATTGGTGAATGCTGTATTGCACGGGGGGGGGGACACTAGGCTGATGATTGGTGAGTGCTGTATTGCACAGGGGGGGACAGTAGGCTGAAGATTGGTGAGTGTTGTATTGCACGGGGGGGGACAGTAGGCTGATGATTGGTGAGTGCTGTATTGCACGGGGGGGGACAGTAGGCTGATGATTGGTGAGTGCTGTATTACACGGGGGGGGGGAGGACAGTAGGCTGATGATTGGTGAGTGTTGTATTGCACGGGGGGGGGACAGTAGGCTGATGATTGGTGAGTGTTGTATTGCACGGGGGGGGGACAGTAGGCTGATGATTGGTGAGAGCTGTATTGCACGGGGGTGAGGATGATAGGCTGATGATTGGTGAGTGCTCTATTGCACGGGGGGGGGACAGTAGGCTGATGATTGGTGAGTGTTGTATTGCACGGGGGGGAGGATGATAGGCTGATGATTGGTGAGTGCTGTATTGCACGGGGGGGGGGACAGTAGGCTGATGATTGGTCAGTGCTGTATTGCACGGGGGGGGAGGACAGTAGGCTGATGATTGGTGAGTGCTGTATTACACGGGGGGGGACAGTAGGCTGATGATTGGTCAGTGCTGTATTGCACGGGGGGGGGAGGACAGTAGGCTGATGATTGGTGAGTGCTGTATTACACGGGGGGGGGACAGTAGGCTGATGATTGGTCAGTGCTGTATTGCACGGGGGGGGGGAGGACAGTAGGCTGATGATTGGTGAGTGTTGTATTGCACGGGGGGGGGACAGTAGGCTGATGATTGGTGAGTGCTGTATTATACGGGGGGGACAGTAGGCTGATGATTGGTGAGTGTTGTATTGCACGGGGGGGGGACAGTAGGCTGATGATTGGTGAGTGTTGTATTGCACGGGGGGGACAGTAGGCTGATGATTGGTGAGTGCTGTATTGCACGGGGGTGGACAGTACGCTGATGATTGGTGAGTGCTGTATTACACGGGGGGGACAGTAGGCTGATGATTGGTGAGTGCTGTATTGCACGGGGGGGGACAGTAGGCTGATGATTGGTGAGTGCTGTATTGCAGGGGGGGACAGCAGGCTGATGATTGGTGAGTGTTGTATTGCACGGGGGGGGGGACAGTAGGCTGATGATTGGTGAGTGCTCTATTGCACGGGGGGGGTACAGTAGGCTGATGATTGGTGAGTGTTGTATTGCACGGGGGGGGAGGATGATAGGCTGATGATTGGTCAGTGCTGTATTGCACGGGGGGGGGGGACAGTAGGCTGATGATTGGTGAGTGCTGTATTACAAGGGGGGGGACAGTAGGCTGATGATTGGTCAGTGCTGTATTGCACGGGGGGGGGAGGACAGTAGGCTGATGATTGGTGAGTGTTGTATTGCACGGGGGGGGGACAGTAGGCTGATGATTGGTGAGTGCTGTATTACACGGGGGGGGGACAGTAGGCTGATGATTGGTGAGTGCTGTATTACATGGGGGGGGACAGTAGGCTGATGATTGGTGAGTGTTGTATTGCACGGGGGGGGACAGTAGGCTGATGATTGGTGAGTGTTGTATTGCACGGGGGGGGACAGTAGGCTGATGATTGGTGAGTGCTGTATTGCACGGGGGGGACAGTAGGCTGATGATTGGTGAGTGCTGTATTGCATGGGGGGGGGACAGTAGGCTGATGATTGGTGAGTGCTGTATTACACGGGGGGTGGACAGTAGGCTGATGATTGGTGAGTGCTGTATTACACGGGGGGGGACAGTAGGCTGATGATTGGTGAGTGTTGTATTGCACGGGGGGGGGACAGTAGGCTGATGATTGGTGAGTGCTGTATTGCACGGGGGGGGACAGTAGGCTGATGATTGGTGAGAGCTGTATTGCACGGGGAGGAGGATGATAGGCTGATGATTGGTGAGTGCTGTATTACACGGGGGGGGGACAGTAAGCTGATGATTGGTGAGTGCTGTATTACATGGGGGGGGGACAGTAGGCCGATGATTGGTGAGTGTTGTATTGCACGGGGGGCGACAGTAGGCTGATGATTGGTGAGTGTTGTATTGCTCGGGGGGGGGGGACAGTAGGCTGATGATTGGTGAGTGTTGTATTGCTCGGGGGGGGGACAGTAGGCTGATGATTGGTGAGTGATGTATTACACGGGGGGGGGGACAGTAGGCTGATGATTGGTGAGTGGTGTATTGCACGGGGGGGGACAGTAGGCTGATGATTGGTGAATGATGTATTGCACGGGGGGGGAGGACAGTAGGCTGATGATTGGTGAGTGTTGTATTACACGGTGGGGGACAGTAGGCTGATGATTGGTGAGTGTTGTATTACACGGGGGGGACAGTAGGCTGATGATTGGTGAGTGCTGTATTGCACGGGGGGGGACAGTAGGCTGATGATTGGTGAGTGCTGTATTGCATGGGGGGGGGGACAGTAGGCTGATGATTGGTGAGTGCTCTATTGCACGGGGGGGGACAGTAGGCTGATGATTGGTGAGAGTTGTATTGCACGGGGGGGAGGATGATAGGCTGATGATTGGTGAGTGTTCTATTGCACGGGGGGGGGACAGTAGGCTGATGATTGGTGAGTGTTGTATTGCACGGGGGGGAGGATGATAGGCTGATGATTGGTGAGTGCTGTATTACACGGGGGGGGACAGTAGGCTGATGATTGGTGAGTGCTGTATTGCACGGGGGGGGGACAGTAGGCTGATGATTGGTGAGTGCTGTATTGCATGGGGGGGGGACAGTAGGCTGATGATTGGTGAGTGCTCTATTGCACGGGGGGGGACAGTAGGCTGATGATTGGTGAGAGTTGTATTGCACGGGGGGGAGGATGATAGGCTGATGATTGGTGAGTGTTCTATTGCACGGGGGGGGGGACAGTAGGCTGATGATTGGTGAGTGTTGTATTGCACGGGGGGGAGGATGATAGGCTGATGATTGGTGAGTGCTGTATTACACGGGGGGGGGACAGTAGGCTGATGATTGGTCAGTGCTGTATTGCACGGGGGGGGAGGACAGTAGGCTGATGATTGGTGAGTGTTTTATTGCACGGGGGGGACAGTAGGCTGATGATTGGTGAGTGCTGTATTGCACGGGGGGGACAGTAGGCTGATGATTGGTGACTGTTGTATTGCACGGGGGGGGGACAGTAGGCTGATGATTGGTGAGTGCTCTATTGCACGGGGGGGGGACAGTAGGCTGATGATTGGTGAGTGTTGTATTGCACGGGGGGGGCAGTAGGCTGATGATTGGTGAGTGGTGTATTACACGGGGGGGGGACAGTAGGCTGATGATTGGTGAGTGCTGTATTACACGGGGGGGACAGTAGGCTGATGATTGGTGAGTGTTGTATTGCACGGGGGGGGACAGTAGGCTGATGATTGGTGAGTGCTGTATTGCACGGGGGGGGACAGTAGGCTGATGATTGGTGAGTGCTGTATTGCACGGGGGGGGACAGTAGGCTGATGATTGGTGAGTGCTGTATTACACGGGGGGGGACAGTAGGCTGATGATTGGTGAGTGCTGTATTACACGGGGGGGGACAGTAGGCTGATGATTGGTGAGTGTTGTATTGCACGGGGGGGGACAGTAGGCTGATGATTGGTGAGTGCTGTATTGCACGGGGGGGGACAGTAGGCTGATGATTGGTGAGAGCTGTATTGCACGGGGAGGAGGATGATAGGCTGATGATTGGTGAGTGGTGTATTACACGGGGGGGGGGACAGTAGGCTGATGATTGGTGAGTGCTGTATTACATGGGGGGGGACAGTAGGCCGATGATTGGTGAGTGTTGTATTGCACGGGGGGCGACAGTAGGCTGATGATTGGTGAGTGTTGTATTGCTCGGGGGGGGGGGACAGTAGGCTGATGATTGGTGAGTGATGTATTACACGGGGGGGGGGACAGTAGGCTGATGATTGGTGAGTGGTGTATTGCACGGGGGGGGACAGTAGGCTGATGATTGGTGAGGGCTGTATTGCACGGGGGGGGGACAGTACGCTGATGATTAGTGAGTGCTGTATTGCACGGTGGACTGACTTCAGTTCTTTGTGGGAATGGGACTCGCTCTCAGGGCCTCACGACCTGCTGCGTTTTGATATCCCAAGGACGCGGCCTGGAAGACGAGCATGCCTTCAGAGTGCCATGATTTTGTGGCTCTGGAGACGTGCTGATTCAAGGCTGGTGCCCCTGACCGAGGCATCGCGGGAGAACACGGAACATCAGGAGCAGCGGGTTAGCTGCCGGGTGTTGTGTGTTGAGAGATCTGAGCCTTTTTGGGGCTGGCTCTCCAGTGCAGAGCTCGGAAAAGGCAACGCAACAGAATTTTAACATCATAAATCAGTGAGTTGTTTGTTATGTCTCCCCTCTCGCTGTGAAATGAAGACAGCTCTTCATTAGGGAGAGAGAGGGAGAGCCTGTGGCATGTCAGATTACCAGGTAAACGTGTAGTTTCTGGGGTACTGCAAGTCTGTGCCTTTATTGATGCTTTGCAGCACACTTGAGTGCTTGGTGAAGGGTGCTGATGCTTTTTTGCTAGTTATTGTTGCCTTGCTGCTGCTTGTGTGTGGGAGGAGGGAGTTGGGGGGGGCTTTGGGGTGCCAACGTTTAACTATCATTCATTCTTCGGGACACTCCTCTGTTTTCGTGGATGTTTGCAAAGAAAAGGAATTTCAGGATGTATATTGTATACATTTCTCTGACATTAAATGTACCTTTTGGAACCTATTGAAGTGTCCTTCCTGAGCACTGAACGGACTCCCCCAACTCGGGCTGTGACATCAGCCTCTCCTTCCTGAATTACCACCCCCAACTACCCCTTACGCACCAACTGACTCATGGGAGCGAACAAACCACTAGTGTAGTAGAAAATTGGAGGGAAATTTTCATTTTAAAGACAGTCCAGTGTGGTAATTTTTGAAGAGGAGGTGAGATGGAAGAGGAGGATTCTTGGCCTAGGCCTACGAGCAATTCTGATAAGGTTAATGATGAAGAGTTACAATCTTCTGAGTCATTACACTGCACTACTAGTGCACCAACAGACACAAAACGTCCATCTTTTATTTACAAAACTATAAAAGTTTATTTACACAACAAATACACTAAGTACAAACATTAAGCATTTACAAGACAGAATAAATTCAAATTAAAATATGACTACTGCTGTTTATAAAACAGTTGGTTCCCTGGGGGGGGGGGGCGGGGCACCGCTCCCGAAATCCCCCAGTGCTCCCATTGTGACAGCATGCTCCCTCAGCAAGGACAGCTGGGCACGAATGTATCCTCAGAAGAGGGGCAGGCAGTCGGCCCAGGCAGAGCCCTTGACTTCCCGATGCCTGGACCCATGAATGGCCCTTGATCCAGTAGATCCACCTCACGATCCGCCCCCTTCTGTGCGGGGTGCCCGTATTTGAGGAGCGCAGGGGTGAAGTGCAACCAGAACCTGAGCAGCCACCCCTTCAGACACTCAAACAGAGGCTGCAGCCTCTCACACTCCATATACACTGACTCCTCCCGGACACAGAAAGGACAGGTGGACAGGGTGTCAGTACCTGCCGCACGGTACTGCCCTATGCAACACCTTCCACCCAGGTCCCCCACTGTACAAGGAAGGATCCCTGCATAGATAGATGTCCACTGGGGACCTCCTCCACTGCTAGATGGTAACACAGACCAAGGCAGGTCTGGTCAGCAGACGAAGACAAGGAAGTGAAAGGTGTGCAAGAGCAGCCCGTACAAGAAAGACTTTGGGAGTGTCACGGAACAGCACGGCGGGCACCCCTGTCAGACAGTTCACGTTGTGTAGGACCCTCTCCCGCATGGTATCCTGAGGCCTGGGTCTGACGAGCGCTCCCGGCCCATCAGGTGTTGGTGCAGCCGGAACCCCTCCACTTTCCCGAGCCCCCTCGACACCCACCGTGATCGGATGGGGACCAGTCCCCCTTGCGGCTAGTGCACCGTCCCCCATCGACACAGGAGCACCCTGTCTGGAAGAGACTAGACCCCATACGTCAACAGCTCCCAGTAAAAGCGAGGTGGTTTCTTCAAAGCAGCGCAGCTGATGCTGTCCGCTGGAAGTCCCGTGTCCTCCTACAGGCATTGTCCCCAGTGGAGAAAGTACATCGCCAGTTCATGCCATCCCTGAGAGTGGTCACAGTGTGGGTATCTCTGCAGGGTCCTGAGGCAGAGAACCGCCAGCTGGGTGCACACACACACCAATGACTGACCGCCCTCCATGATCAGAAGACTCAGGACCGCAGCAGAGACCCTACATCTCCTTTTGCCCCAGAAGAAGTCCACCAGCCTCTTCTGGGTCCTGGAGACAAAAACTGTGGGTGGGGCTAAAGTAGTTAGCCAGGACCATATCTTTACAGTGAAAGCTACTTATCAATGGGTTTTACATGGACTGGTGATCCAAGTTGCCCTATTCCACTGTGCCTAGTCTGTGGCAAACAACTTACAAATGCAGCAATGGCTCCAGCAAAATTGAAAAGACACTTAACTACAAATCACAGCCATATGACATGTAAACATGTTAATTATTTTAAACGACTATTGGAAACGAAACAAAAAGATTAAAGGTTTCGAAAATAAAGTCACAGTCAGTAAAGGACTCAGGAAGCAAGTTACTTAGTAGCTTCAAGACCAGTTCACTCAAGAATGTTTAAAAAACTGAAAAACCTGGACAAAGAGCACACCAATCTCCTGCTACATACAGAAATGCAGAGGAAGAGTTCTCAACGTGGTGTTGGGAACTGAAAGGTGAATTGCGGGAGTGCTTTCAGGAAAATAGTATGCCAGATTTTTGCCAAGTGCTTTGAAGATGAAGAATGACTGCAGAAACTAGCCTGCTTAATAGACATTTTTCATCCTATGAACCAGTTGAACAAGTCTCTGCAAGGCCCTGGAGAAAATAACATCAAGTGACAAGGTTCTAGGGTTTAAAAGGAAACTGAATCTTAAAAAAAATGCTGCAAAAGGAAATCTTGAAATGTATTCACTGCTGCTTGGGCTTGAGAGTGAGGAAGGATATCAGGAAGTCTCGAGTCTTATTGAAAATCACCTGGAAGAACTGCAGAAATGAACAGTATTTTTCCTCCCATGACTGGGTGAGAGACCCTTTCTCTGAATCTTCTGCTCAGCCTAAGACTTTGAGAGAACAGGAAGAACTTTGTGAGCTGCACTCAAAATCAGATTTACTGACCTGCCCCCAGACAAGTTCTGGATTTCTGTGAAAGAAGGGTATCCTGCCAATTATATGAAAGCAATGAACACTTTGCGGCAGCTTTCAACTTCTTACATGTGTGAGCAAGTATTTTTCTTGTTTAACAGCCATCAAGAACAAGGATAGAAATCATCTCATTTTAGTTGAAGGTGAAATCCATGTGTGCTTATCTCAAGTTTGACCCAAAATTGTTAAATATATTATGATTGCCTTGTAAGTTTTCAAAAATTATGACAGGGAAAGAAAGAATAATTTCAAAGAAAGGTAACTATCTGTTTTTTTTCAAGAAAGTTTGGCTAAAAATTCATTCTCTGCTCAAAAGAGCATTGACAATTATTTTGGATTATTATATTTACAACTTACTAATCACACTAACGTACCATGAGCTGTAGATGTAATAACTTATATGCAGGGGTTCCTGAGACCTGAAAATTATTTCATGGGTTCCTCCAGGTCAAAAAGGTTGAGGAAGACTGGAGTGGAGTTTCCGGTTCTCTGGAACTTTGCCAGAATCTATTGATTTTTTAAAATAGCATTACTAAAGCCTT
Organism: Mobula birostris; assembly: GCF_030028105.1. NCBI lineage: Eukaryota > Metazoa > Chordata > Chondrichthyes > Myliobatiformes > Myliobatidae > Mobula > Mobula birostris. Next base: position 6,759,714 of record NC_092390.1, on the reverse strand, counting down.
CACAATTCTTTATCCACCTCTTTTAGAACCCTGGGACATAGTCCAGATAAACAAAGCCCCCCACCCCCCACTATGCTAGCCATGCTCTCATCTTGTTGCTGCCATCAGGAAGGAGGTACAGAAGCCTTAGGTCCCACATCACTAGATTCAGGAACAGTTACACTTCAACAATCAGCCTCCAGACCCATCCTGGACAACTTCACTCACCTCAACACTATCCCACCACCTATGAACTCACTTTCAAGGACCTTACAACTCAAGTTCTCAATATTATCTATTTATTTATTTGTTTATTTCTTTTTATTTGTAATTGCAGTTTGCCTTCTTATGCACATTGTTTGTTTGTCCGTCTCTGTGTGTCATTCATCAGTGATTTTATTGTATCTACTGTGAATGCCTACAAGAAAATGAATCTCAGGGTAGTATACTGTGACAAATACGTACTTTGACAATAAATTAACTTTGTACTTTGATATGTCCCATGCCAACGATTTCCTCTTCCAGCAGTGGAGGAAAATTTATTTCACCATTGGGTGAGTATAATTAACCACCACACCGATTTTCAAGATCCCAACTCTTTTGCAGGAGTCAGATTTGAATATACATAATGTAAGCTACATGGCCTGAAATTTCAGCAACATAGATACATTTACTACATGTATCCTGGCTTCTGTCCATTACCTCATCCCTTTCCCTCATACCATACGGGGGGAGGCTGGCAGGGAATTAGAATATTATTATCATATGTGCCGATCTACAGTGAAAATCTTGTATATTGCACAGATCACCACACTTTTCACTGAGGTGGAACAAGGTAAAAGTCGGGAGGAGGAGAAAATGGCGGCACGACGCAGCGCGCGCAGCCTCTCTGGTGATGAATATCTGTAATCTGTCAAGTAGGAGGCCGTGCACAATTCTAATTTGATGGAAGCAGACGTGAGAACATGGAGGAACATCTGGTGAAACTTCTGACATGCCTGTTTCGCTGCCACTGCTACTGTGTGATCCGAAATCTCCGGAGGGGAAGGCCCCAAATCCTCAGCTCTGCCTGTTGCTTGGCGGCCGGGGCCAGGGGTCGAAGTGCTCGGTGTTTGGTGTCGGAGGGCTGGTTGGAGGCTCGAAGTTTTCAGATGGACTCAGAGTCGGACTGTGGTCGGGTGCTTCCAGGATGCTGCATCGGCAAGTTTGCGGCGCTGGAGGCTCATGGCATGGAGAGTTTCTCCCTTCAACCGTCTACGTGAGATGATGGGTAGAATCTATCCTTGAGCTTGGTAGTGCTCAATCTGTTTACTAATCTTATACCAGCTGGGCAGAAGCTACGTGCTTTCAGGATTTCTGGGGAGGAGTGGGTGTGAAATCCGGACCATTAAGGAAGAACAAAACCCATTGATGTTCAAAAGCTAATGCTAGCTGCTAATAAAAGAGAATTATTCTCAGCTGAATGACTTGAATAGATTTATCAGGGAAGGACCTTGAGATACATCCCAAGAGAGAAAGAAGCCATTGTTGCTGTAGTTGGAGTCAAATGTTAACAAAATCTCTGATGTTTAATGGAGACGTTCTGTGGTTCTTTTTGTACTGAACATGTTTTATCGAAATGAGAACAATAATAATGTACTGTACTACATCAAAGCTGTTGGGTTTTAATGACACATGTTATTTAACAGAGTCAATGTGGCAGCTAGATTAAAATACATTTGCTATTTTGTTTTCAAGAGGAAAGGAAGCTCACATGTATAGTTAAGGTGCTTTTTGACTATCACAGATAAATTGAGCAGCAGAAAGTTAGCAATCTGACTGATGTGTATAGCTGCCAGTACTAAATCTCTTTGGTTGACAATCAAGCTGCAAATAAATCCAGGTGATTCTGCCATTGCTTATTAGTAATCCTAACAAATACAGTCAGGAATCTCCAATGCACTAGGTAGAATTTGCATTCCCGACTTTCCACCATCCAGGACATGTCCTCTTCTCATTATTACCATCAGAGAAGAGGTACAGGAGCCTGAAGACACACACTCAATGTTTTAGGAACAACTTATTCCCCACTACCATTAGATTTCTGACCAGACCCATGAACACTATTTCACCACTTTTTAAATGTATACATAATTTATAGTATATTTTATGGACTGCACTGTGCTGCTGCTGCAGAACAAATTTCACAACACGTGAGTGATGATAAATCTAACATGGGTCTCTACTGCGAGCTGAGAGTGGGAAGGGGGCAGGGAGAGGGAGTCATGGATGGAAAAGGGGGAAGGGAGAGGGAAGTGAGCAGGAACTAGCAGAGAGACATTCTGTAACAATCAATAAACCAATTGTTTAGGAGCAAATGACCTTGCCTGATATCTCAGGAGCAGGTGAGTCTGCACCCACCCCACAAACACCCCACCCCTGGCACTCCACCCTGGCCCCCCTCCCCGCAACGTCCTCTGCTCCCGCCAGGTTCACAAACCTGCTCTCCGCTCGATACCGTGCACCCCAGCTACATTCATGTGCACAGTACCTTATGGCAGTGATAATCAACGTGATTCTGATACAAAAGTTCTTCAAAAGTCTTTTACAGTGTACCAGCATCCGCCGATGTTTAATATCAAGTGATAAAGGGTCAATGGTCAGGGGCACATCGCTTATTGTCTCCTGCTTATTGTGGGGCTGTTCATCAAAATAAAATGTTATCATTGAAAAGTGGACATAAACTCAAGAGACTCAAATAATTTATGTCATGACCTAACAGAAGGTCAACGACTTTAACACAGCAAAGTGTTACTAACGGCCAGAGTGCCATTACTCCTTTCCTCTGTTGACAGTATTACCATTGCACCGATCGTTAATCAAGCCCTGGGAATGGCTTACTTCAGTATATTTATTATGTGCATGTTTGGCCTGGCCAATGACCAGTGACATGGCTGCACAAATGGTAAATACACTCTTCTAAATCACTTAAGGAAGACTGCTGTTTTACAGTTGTCAACCAAGAAACACGTGAATTCTTGCAGTTCAATCCTCACAGAAGATACAAGTACGGAAGCTGATTGCACAATGGCACATCATTAATAAAAATTAATTCTCAGATTCAACCAAATGACTTTGTACCCTTGCATAAGTACAACTGAATTCTCTCAGGTTTGGATGAGAAAACTACGAGCCATAAAGGGCTCACTCACAATTGTGGTCCTAATCTTCGTAAATTTTTCACTCACAGGAAGACGACAGCTGTCGTTATTAATTTTATAAATTAGAAAAAAAAATCCCCGATCTTATAATGAGAACAAAGTAACTTCAAAATAACATTGAAGTCACAAGTGACACTTCAAGGAGGGGCCTCTGGTTGGAGTCGCTTCCCTCGGAGGGGCCTCTGGTTCGAGTCGCTTCCCTCGGAGGGGCCTCTGATTGGAGTCGCTTCCCTCGGAGGGGCCTCGGGTTCGAGTCGCTTCCCTCGGAGGGGCCTCGGGTTCGAGTCGCTTCCCTCGGAGGGGCCTCTGGTTGGAGTCGCTTCCCTCGGAGGGGCCTCGGGTTGGAGTCGCTTCCCTCGGAGGGGCCTCTGGTTGGAGTCGCTTCCCTCGGAGGGGCCTCGGGTTCGAGTCGCTTCCCTCGGAGGGGCCTCGGGTTGGAGTCGCTTCCCTCGGAGGGGCCTCGGGTTGGAGTCGCTTCCCTCGGAGGGGCCTCTGGTTCGAGTCGCTTCCCTCGGAGGGGCCTCGGGTTGGAGTCGCTTCCCTCGGAGGGGCCTCGGGTTGGAGTCGCTTCCCTCGGAGGGGCCTCGGGTTGCAGTCGCTTCCCTCGGAGGGGCCTCGGGTTGGAGTCGCTTCCCTCGGAGGGGCCTCGGGTTGCAGTCGCTTCCCTCGGAGGGGCCTCGGGTTGGAGTCGCTTCCCTCGGAGGGGCTTCGGGTTGGAGTCGCTTCCCTCGGAGGGGCCTCGGGTTGGAGTCGCTTCCCTCGGAGGGGCCTCGGGTTGGAGTCGCTTCCCTCGGAGGGGCCTCGGGTTCGAGTCGCTTCCCTCGGAGGGGCCTCGGGTTCGAGTCGCTTCCCTCGGAGGGGCCTCGGGTTCGAGTCGCTTCCCTCGGAGGGGCCTCGGGTTGGAGTCGCTTCCCTCGGAGGGGCCTCGGGTTGGAGTCGCTTCCCTCGGAGGGGCCTCGGGTTGGAGTCGCTTCCCTCGGAGGGGCCTCTGGTTCGAGTCGCTTCCCTCGGAGGGGCCTCTGGTTGGTGTCGCTTCCCTCGGAGGGGCCTCTGGTTCGAGTCGCTTCCTTCGGCGGGGCCTCTGGTTCGAGTCGCTTTCCTCGGAGGGGCCTCGGGTTGGAGTCGCTTCCCTCGGAGGGGCCTCTGGTTCGAGTCGCTTCCCTCGGCGGGGCCTCTGGTTGGAGTCGCTTCCCTCGGAGGGGCCTCGGGTTCGAGTCGCTTCCCTCGGAGGGGCCTCGGGTTCGAGTCGCTTCCCTCGGAGGGGCCTCGGGTTCGAGTCGCTTCCCTCGGAGGGGCCTCGGGTTGGAGTCGCTTCCCTCGGAGGGGCCTCGGGTTGGAGTCGCTTCCCTCGGAGGGGCCTCGGGTTGGAGTCGCTTCCCTCGGAGGGGCCTCTGGTTCGAGTCGCTTCCCTCGGAGGGGCCTCTGGTTGGTGTCGCTTCCCTCGGAGGGGCCTCTGGTTCGAGTCGCTTCCTTCGGCGGGGCCTCTGGTTCGAGTCGCTTTCCTCGGAGGGGCCTCGGGTTGGAGTCGCTTCCCTCGGAGGGGCCTCTGGTTCGAGTCGCTTCCCTCGGCGGGGCCTCTGGTTGGAGTCGCTTCCCTCGGAGGGGCCTCTGGTTCGAGTCGCTTCCCTCGGCGGGGCCTCTGGTTGGAGTCGCTTCCCTCGGAGGGGCCTCTGGTTCGAGTTGCTTCCCTCAGAGGGTCCCCTGGTTCGAGTTGCTTCCCTCAGTGGGTCCTCTGGTTCGAGTTGCTGCCGTTGGAGAGGCCGCTGGGTTTGAGTCGAAATGTTGATATTATCAAAATTCTGAGATTTATGGATTGGACTGTTGTTCATATTGGCCTCTTTCAGTTCTATGCTTTTTTTGTGTTCTTACCCGTTCTTTCTTGCTGCTGATTGGTGGGCTGGGGGTTTGGGGTTTGATGTTCTTCTTGTTTTTCCATGTGGGCTATCTGTTAGTTTTAGTTTTTGTGTGAGGGAGGGGTTGGGGGGGTTAGGTGTTTGCAAGTTTTTATATCTTTTCTTTTTGTATGGGGGGAGCGAATTGATGATTTTCTTTCAACTGCTTCTGTGATTTTCTATATTTTATGGCTATCTGGAGAAGACAAATCTTAAAGTTGTATTTTGCATACATACTTTGATAATAAACTGAACCTTTGAACTTTTGAAGGTAACCTGGATTCGATAGCAACATAGAGACAGATACAGGCCACTCATTCCATCATTACTGTTAGGGCATATTCTGGAGTATGGGTATATAGCAAATATTAATTTCACCAGCAAACAATCTTCAGACCTGAGCATGGATTGTAGATTGAATGTAAAATGCAGCCCCGAAGAATGGTTTTCCTGAAGCTGTACACTGGACTGATTGCAAACTAGACAAAGCTGATTATATTTATTTTGGGTGTGGGTACAAAGAAGGTGTGTGAAAGCTCTATGTAATTCAAAGGCAGCATTATAGATACATATAGAATGACCTGCTGTTACCTTTGATTTTGGCATATAAAGATGTCATGTAATATTGGGTCGGGAGGCCTCTTCCTCCAAGAGGGTCTCAATATGATGTCTGCTGCCTGTTTTTGTTGAATAAAACACTTCTATATCTACTAACTTCAGCATCTCTCTGGTGACTTTGTCCTGTTCCCATTTACCAGCACTTACTCCATAGCCTTCAGTCCTTGGCATTTAAGTGTTTATCCAGATAACTCTTAACTGTTGCAAAAGTCTTTTCCTCCACCATGCCTTTGGGCAGTGTGTTCTGGATTGCAGCACAGTCTAGATGAAAAAGATGTTCCCAGATCACTTATACACCTCCTATCTCTGACCTTAAACTTATACCCCAACTCCCAGTTTCCTTCTTTGTTCCTCATATTTGTGCCAGTCAGCTCCCAATTGACCTGCTCCACTCCATGCGAAAACACCCAACCTATCTTGAACAAGTTGGGTCTTTATTCTTTGGAAAGTAGAAGGTTGAGGGGGGACTTGATAGAGGTATTTAAAATTATGAGGGGGATAGATAGAGTTGACGTGGATAGGCTTTTTCCATTAAGAGTGGGGGAGATTCAAACAAGAGGACATCAGTTGAGGGTTAAAGGGCAAAAGTTTAGGGGTAACATGAGGGGGAACTTCTTTACTCAGAGAGTGGTAGCTGTGTGGAACGAGCTTCCAGCAGAAGTGGTTGAGGCAGGTTCGATGTTGTTGTTTCAAGTTAAATTGGACAACTATATGGACAGGAAAGAAATGGAGGGTTATGGGCTGAGTGCAGGTCGGTGGGACTAGGTGAGAGTAAGAGTCTGGCACGGACTAGAAGGGCCAAGATGGCCTGTTTCTGTGCTGTAATTGTTCTGTGGTTCTATCCAGTCTCTCTGCTTAACTGAAATATATTTTGCTGATTTTTTTTTTGCACTCTCTTCTGTATAATCATGTGCTTCCTGTGGCGTAACCAGAACTACAGCCTGTGCTGTCACCTTGTTCCTCTGTACTCTCAAGGCCCTACCATTCATTGTGTCCTAGCCTTAGGAATCCTCCCAAGGTGCATCACCTTACACTATCGGGTTTAAGTTCCATTTGTTATTGATTTGTCCATCTTACCAATGGATCAATATCATTAGTAGTGTTACAGTCACACAGCACGAAAGCAGACCCTTAAGCCCAACTTGTCCATAGCAACTGTGTGGTCCAGCAAGCTAGTCCCATGCTTGTCTCATTGTATTCCAAAGTGCAGTTATCCATCTACTTATCTGGTTGGCTTTTAAATGTTGCTAATGTGCCCATTTCTGGCAGCTCTTTCCACCCTTTGCATGAATAAACTGGCCTGATGACCCTCATAAATCTCTCGGCACTGATCTTAAACCTATGTCCTCTTGTTTTTAACAACCCTCCCTGAGAAGCAAATGCTGTGTTTTCACCCTGTCCATGCCCCTCCTGATCTTAAATACCTCCATCAGGTCACCCCTCGATCTCTTACTTTCCAGGGAATAAAGTCCTGGAATTGGGATGGGGAGTGGGAGGAGCTAAAGGTGGCACTAGAGGTTTTTGTGAACCTGAGCGACTTTTCCCAGTTCGTCGGTGAAACTGTTTATTTCTTCTCTTTTAATGGCTCTTTTGTCTTTTCAAGGAGGCTGGGGTCCTGTCAGAGCCCATGATCTACAACTGCATTCAAACTGCGGTCCTTTATGGTGGTGCGCACTCGCCCTTGGAGCTCATTGAGCGGCCTGGTGTTTTCAATATCTCCAGGTGTGGCCTGGATGACGTCTGCCTTTCCGCTGTGGCCCTGTGGATGACTCGATTCCTCGTCAGTGTCCGCCAACTGAAGCGTCACTGGGTATTGAAACACTGAGATGGCAGTGTGTGCTGCTGTTGAAAAAAGCAATGCTGCAGATTGTAACACTGAAACAGCCAGCTGTTGTCCTCCCTCTTGTCTGTTGTAGGAGTGATATCTCATGGGAGGGAGAGTTGTCTGTGATGCTGAAGTGTGGGAATGGACAGTAGTTTCTGATGGACTCTAGCTCATGGTCTTTAGGAGGGCTTTGCTGCTGCTTGCATGGTGGGTGGTGGGGTTGATGCTTTTGTGGAGCAAGTGGGGGGAGGGAGAGGGATGAGGGTTGATGCTTTTGCTGCCACTTGTGCGTGGGAGGGGGAGGGGGGTTTTAGGGTTTTAACATTTTCTGCCACTCATTCTTTGGGATTTCCTTCTGTAGTGTGGATATCTGCAAAGAGTAAGGATTTCAGGTGCACATTCTCTGATATTCAATTGAACTACTGAACCATTGCACTGTGCCTTGTAACTCTGCAAATTCCAACAGACTAACACAAGGGATTTCTCTTCTGTAATGGTGGTAAACTGATCAATTTGATGGTGTCATAAAGTCTTCACTGAGATTCGGTGTGATTATCAAGGTAAATGTCCGGAGTAGGAGCTTCAGCTAACAACAACATTTCTTTTCCATTTTACTGCTGAAAGGAACATCCGCTAACTAATTATATGCATGTGCTTCCTTGCAAGCTATGAACTTTATGTTTATTATCCTTCTTTAAGAGTTAATGCAAAGAGCTCATGGAAAGATATTATCATTTAATTGAGATCTTAACTTTATTCTCCAGCGAAGTGTAGGTAGATTTAGATTTATTTATTTATAACATGTACATCGAAACATACAGTGAAATGTATTGTTTGCTAAATGCTTAAAAGCCAAAATCAGGTCAAAGAATGAGACAGCCTACCAGGTAGACCCTGTGCATAGGAACTACATCCCATATCGTAGATCAATGGCCCCCAAAAATCAAATGTATTATGATAATCACTAAAATCAATAGTTCATGTCCAACTTTTAAACATTTGTGCACTGTGGTAGATGTTATACACTATTATAGCATTATACACTAGACATCCAAAACTTACCCTTAATCGCAATATGAATATGCTTTCCACAAAATTAATTTATAAAGGATCTGTATAAGAGACAGCTTTGGAAATTATGTATTTACAAAGTAATGGTGCATTCACTTAGACATTACTGTCCACTCACAGTATGGAATATGTAGACAACTGCATTTAGATCAGTGCGGTCCTTTTCAATTGAAGTAGTTGGGGTTTGAAATGGTTCACAGATCTCAAATGTATAAAAAATCATCATTCATGTTTCACTTTCCCACTTCATCATTTATTTCCATGCTGTGTGGTCGGTAATCAGGAACTATGGAGCAACACACACTAAATGCTGGAGGAACTTAGCAGGTCAGGCAGCATCTACGGAAACTGTTGAGGTTTCAGGCCGAAACCCTTCATCTTGACCGGAAAGGAAGGGGCAAGACACCAGAATAAAAAGGTGGAGGGAGGGGAAGGAGGGCTAGCTAGAACAGAGGTTCCCAAATTGGTGTTCATTGATCCCTTGGTTAATGGTGGGAACAAAAAGGTTTAACCCCTGAGCAAGAAGGTGATAGGTGAAGCCAGGTAGGTGGGAAGGTTTGGGTGAAGAAGAAAGAATTTGATAGATGAGGACCATGAGAGTAAGGGACGGAGGAGGGTTACTGGAGGAAAGTGAAAGGCAGGTGAGGAGAAGATGTAAGAGGCCAGAGTTGGAAAAAGACATAGAGGGAAGGAGGAGGGAAATCAATATTCATGCCATCAGGATGGAAGCTGCCTAGATGGAATATAAGGCGCTGCTCCTCCACCCTGAGAAGACCATGGACCCACATGTCGGAATGGGAATGGGGACAGAAATTAAAATGGCTGGCCACTGGGAAATACGGCTCTTGGCTGATGGAGCAGAGGAGCTCGACACAGCAGTTCCCCAATTTACATCAGGTCTCACTAATGTAGAGTGGTCCACATCGGCACCAGATACAATAGATAACCCAAACAGATTTGCAGGTGAAGTGTTGCCTCACCTGAAAGGACTGTTTGGGGCCCTGAATGGAAGTGAGGGAGGAGGTAAATGAGCAGGTGTAGCATTTTGGATGCTTTCAGGGGTGTGTGTCAGGAGGGAGATTAGTGGGGAGGGACGAATGGACAAGGGAATCATGAAGGGAGTGATCTCTGCAAAAAATGGAGCGTGGGGGGTGGGGAGGTAAAGATGTGTTTGGTTGAAGATGACAGAGGTTGAGGAAAATGATGTGTTGAATGTGGAGGCTCATTGTGAGGTAGGTGAGGACAAAAGGAACTCTATCCCTGTTAAGGTGGTGGGCAGATGGGGTGGGCGTGGATGTCCAGGAAATGGAGGAGCTGTGGGTGAGAGCAGCAACATGGTGGAAAGAAGGGAAACCCCATTCTTTGAAGAAAGAGGACACCTTTGGTGTCCTGGAAAGGAAAGCCTCATCCTGGGAACAGATGCCCCAGATCATCTCTGTAGGTCGATCATATCCTGACAGGTTCAGTCTTCAATTGGTCTTGGGTACCTTAACCACAAACACCATCGGGTCCAACGACTTGTTACTGTAGGATCGACGAATTATATCCACTGCTTGTCGGTGGGTGACATTTTGTAGGCTTTCTTCATCCACTGAAATTAATTCATAACCAGCCTGCAAAAAAGTAACAGCACAGCACAGTCACTGTTCAATGTTATTTATTCAACTAGTTTCCAACAATTGTCCATTGGGACAAATGAGTGAAGAATACTCTGAAGACTGAAATATCAGTTCAAAACCAATAAGGACCTTTAACATCACACAAAGGGCTGGAGGAGCTCAATGGATCAATGGAGGGAAAAGCCCTCCGCACCACTGAGTACATCTACAAGGAGCGCTGCCACGAGAAAGCAACGTCCATCATCAAGGACCCCCACCATCCAAGCCCTGCTCTCTTCTTGCTGCAGCCATCAGATAGGAGGTTCCACATCAACTTCACTCAACACTGAACTGATTCTATAACCTAGGACTCACTGTCAAGACACTATAACTTATGCCCGCGGCACTATTTATTTATTTATTTATCTCCCCCTTTGTATTTGCACATTTTGTCTTCTCTTGCATATTGTTTGTCAGTCTTTGTTGGTGTGTAGTTGATTTCATTGATTCTATTATATTTCTTTGTTCAACTGTGAATACCTGCGAGAATCTCAGGGTAGTATAGGGTGACTTATATGTACTTGGATAATAAATTTACTTTGAACTTTGGACAGATGATGTTTTGGGTCAAGATCCATCCAGATGGAGGGTCTCCAGGACCTTTGACATAACTGAACAGGAGAAGGTGAATCCTGAATGGACTTGAGTATTTCGGGTTATCTTGACAGGAGCACACAGGGGCAATGGACACCACACCCATGCACCAACCCATCATACAAACAGCTCCATTCAAGCAGGACAGATCCCGCAGAACCAGAACTGTAATGGAAGCATGTGACTCTACCATAAGGATCTATTTAAAAGGGGATATTGCAGAGATCAGCACTTGGATTCCAGCTATTCATCATTTTAATCAATGATTTGCTAAGAAAACCAGATACCTTTTCTCCCCCGAAGGGATTCCAAGTCAGAAAGGGGCTGTAAAAAGGCTTCAAGAAGATATTGACAAGTTGAGTGAGTGAGCTAGGAAAGTACAATCTGAAAAAATGTAAAGACCTTCCATTTGTTTTGTATTTTTTAAAGAGCATATTTTTCTAATGGGAGAAACCCAGAAAGGATGCCAATGAAAATGACCCAAATATCCTTAATAACACACACAAATGCTGGAGAACCTCAGCCAGTCAGGCAGCATCTATAGAGAGGGATAGAGTCAAAGTTCTATTCTGAGACCAAAACTGTAATCACTGGAAGACAATATTTAGGTAGAGTAAACAATAAGGAATTAGCAACCATTATGTTGCTTTTATTATGAAAGGACTGGACTATCAGAGTAAAGATGCTATACTACAATTACATGCAGCCTTCTGCCACCTCATACTTGTCTGAGAGGGAGTATAGCAAAGTTCATTAAACTGGCTCCAAGGTTAGCAGACTTGTTATAGGAGAAATTGATTAGACTAGGCCTGTATTCTCCAGTGTGAAGAATAAAAGATCTTATAAAATTCTTACGTGGCTCAACACAGTGGGATGCTTCACCTGACTAGGGAATCTCGAAGTAGAGGTTACAGTCTCAATGCAAAGCGTAGACCACTGTGGACTGAAATGGCAAAAAATGTCTTCAAAGGATGGTAAATCTTTGGAGAGCTGTATAAGACATAAGATATTGGGGCAGAAGTAGGCTATTTGGCCCATCGAGTTTTCTCCGCCATTCAATCATGGCTGATTTATTATTCAACTCAACTCCATTCCCTTGCCTTCTCCCCATATAGACATAGACTGAGTTCATTCGTATCACAACTTGGTAGACCATACATACGATCAGGTGCTTTGGACACCAATGGGATGGATTTGCCGGCTGCTGTGGGACTGCAGACATCTTCTGCTATGTGGGAACTCAGTTCACAGCTGCACATCTGAGTTGCAAAGGGTCTGTGAAACGAACAGTTCACGGGAACGGAACCTTGCCCTGTGGCCTAGGGAGCACAGCAACACACACACAATGCTGGAGGAAATTGGCAAATCAGGTAGCACCTATAGACGGGAATGAGCATTCAATGTTTTGGCTGAGACTTTTCATCCAGAATGAAGAATCTCTTTACAGTGGTGCTAGAAAGTTTGTGAACCCTGTGAATTTTCTATATTTCTGCAGAAATATGATCTAAAATGTGATCAGATCTTCATGCAAGTCCTAAAACTAGATAAAGAGAACTCAATTAAATAAATAACACAAAAACATTATACTTGTTCATTTATTTATTGAGAAAAATTACCCAATATTACATGTATCTGGGGTAATGCTTTCTACAAAACCTATTTGGAGTCAGATGTTCCAATCAATGAGATGAGATTGGAAGTGTGGGCTGTAGAGGTGCCCTGCCCTATAAAAAAGACACACGGTCAGGTTACTGACAGAGCCTGCTCTTCTCAAGAAAGATCTGTTTATGCGCACCATGTCTCGATCAAAACAACTTTCTGAGGACCTTAGACGAATTGTAGAGACGCATCAAGCTGGAAAAGGCTGCACAAGCATTTCTAAAGATCTGAGTGTTCATTAGTCCACAGGAAAAGAAATCGTCTGCAAATGGAGGAAATTTAGTACTGTTGCTACTCCCCCTAGAAGTGGACATCCTGCAAAGATCACACCAAGAGCACAACGTGCAATGCTGAAGGAGGTGAAAAAATACCTAACGACAACAGCAAAAGACCTGCAGAAATCTCTAGAACCTGCTTAAGTCTCTGTTCATGTGTCCACTATAAGGAAAACACTGAACAAGAATGGTGTTCATGGAAGGACACCACCGAGGAGACCACTGCTCTCCAAAAGAAAAAACATTGTTGTGCATCTCAAGTTTGCCAAGGACCACCTAGATGTTTTACAACACTTCTGGGACAATCTTCTGTGGACAAATTAGACAAAAGTTGAACCTTTTTGGTAAAAATACACATTGCTATCTTTGAAGGGAAAAGGGCACTACACACCAACACCAAAACCTCATCCCAACTGTGAAGCATGGTGGAAGGAGCATCACTCAGGGCGTGGACAGCATGCAATTGTGAGGGAACAATGAATTCAAAATTGTATCAAAATATTTTACAGGAGAATTTCAGGATAGCAGGTCATCACCTGAAGCTTAATAGAAGTTGGATAATGCAACAAGACAATGATCTGAAAGACAAGGGTAAATCAACAACAGAATGGTTTAAAAAGAAAATCTGTGTTTTGAAATGGCCGAGTCAAAGACCTATAGAGAAGTTGTGGAAAGACCTGAAGCAAGCAGTTCATGCAAGGAAGCCCACCAACAGCCCCAAGTTGAAGCTGTTTTGTAAGGAGGAATGGCCTAAAATTCCTCCAAGCTGATGTGCAAGATTGATCAACAATTACCTTTGGTCGAAGTTACTGCTGTACAAAGGGGTCAGACCAGTTACTGAAAGCAAATGCTCACATGCTTTTTCCAACATATACAGTACATGTAATATTTGATAATTTTTCTCAATAAATAAATGAACAAATATAATGTTTTTGAGTTATATATTTAATTCAGTTCTCTTTATCTAGTTTTAGGACTTATGTGAAGACCTGATCACATTTGGGTCATATTTATGCAGAAATAAAGAAAATTCTACAGGGTTTACAAACTTTATAGCACCAGTGTAGATGCTGCCTGACCTGCTGAGGTCCTCCAGTATCTTGTGTGTGTTGCTCTGGACTTGCAGCATCTGCAGAGACCCCTATGCTGACAGCCTGGGAAGGACCTGTTCTGAACTGGTAGATCTGCCATGATGTGGATGAATGGTGAACTAGGTTGAAGGGTCAAATAGCAACTGTTGTTACGTGAACAAAGTCACCAGAAAGACACAGTTGGTAGATATAAAGTAGACTTTAATCGAAAAAAATGAGCCAATCTCTGAAGGAAGAGCCCTGTTTGACCCAATATTTCATGACATTTTATAAGCTAAAGATCAAAGGTCAATTCTATATTTATAATGTATCTACAATGCTTCCCTTGAATTGCATATAATTTTCATGCCTCTTTCTTTGCACCCACACACTCCAGCCACACAAAATGAATGTTAAACAGCATTGTAAACACGAGGAATTCTGCAGATGCTGGAAATTCATGCAACACACATAAAAGTTGCTGGTGAACGTAGCAAGCCAGGCAGCATCTCTAGGAAGAGGTACAGTCGACGTTTCAGGCCGAGACCCTTCGTCAGGACTAGACCTCTACCTTGCCGAGGCACAGCGATGGCGTACTGACCTCTACCTTGCTGAGGCACAGCGACAACTCGTGGACACCTCCTCTTATTTACCCCTCAATCGTGACCCTACTAAGGAGCACCAGGCTATTGTCTCCCACACCATCACCGACTTTATCTGCTCAGGGGATCTCCCATCCACTGCTACCAACCTTATAGTTCCCACACCTCGCACTTCCCCTTTCTACCTCCTACCCAAGATCCACAAACCTGCCTGTCCTGGCCGACCTATTGTCTCAGCTTGCTCCTGCCCCACCGAACTCGTTTCTGCATACCTCGACACGGTTTTATACCCCCTTGTTCAATCCCTTCCTACTTATGTTCATGACACTTCTCATGCTCTTAAACCTTTCAATGATTTTAAGTTCCCTGGCCCCTACCGCTTTATTTTCACCATGGATGTCCAGTCCCTATATACTTCCATCCCCCATCAGGAAGGTCTCAAAGCTCTCCGCTACTTTTTGGATTCCAGACCTAATCAGTTCCCCTCTAACACCATTATGCTCTATCTAGCAGAATCAGTCCTTACTCTTAATAATTTCTCCTTTAAAGGTAGTCCTGACCAAGGGTCTCGGCCCGAAACATCGACTGTACCTCTTCCTGGAGATGCTGCCTGGCCTGCTGTGTTCACCAGCAACTTTGATGTGTGTTAAACAGCATTATCTGGTTTTTCAGTTACATGCTGCCCATAGCTGTAGGAACCTATCATCCAGGGCTACATTTTAAATTTCACCTACAGTCCACGTTCAGTTCTAAAATTTGGTTGCTGAAGTTAATATTTTGTTATATAACCTAACTCCAGAATACTCCCTAACAGCATCCACCTGCTCCTACAGCTTTGACTGAAGAGCATTAACACTCCTACGCTAATGTTGAAAAAGTACTGGAATTCAGAGAGAATTGCATTCACCAAAGTTCAATAATGTGTTTCCAGGTGCTGCTCTCTATACCTATGCAAGTTGAGTCTGATAGAGCCACAGGGAGAAATCAGCCAATAAATAGACAGTGGGAAATTACCATCAGAATTGTTTGGATTAACTTTATAAATTTTCTGAAATTAACTGTAAGTTTCAGAAAGCTGTCACGGACAAATCCTAATCTTCTGTAGTGCAGAGGAATGCATTTTCTATCCAAATAAGTGCTTTCAGCATAACAAGAGGGCTTCTCTTTTTGCATTACTTCATTGATTAATTCTATCTTGGAATGTGACATGACTTAAAGCAATGGAATGTGATTCCATTAGAACTAATTTCAGGCTTATTCACCACCTTTCAGAGTGGCAAATCTGTGGAACTCAATTCCCCAGATGGCTGTGAAGGCCAGGTTATTGGGTATAATTAAAGTGGAGATTGATAAGTTATTGATTAGTCAGGGCACCAAAGGTTACCGGGAGAAGGTGGGAGAATGGAGTTGAGAGGGATAATAATCAGCCATGATAGAATGGTGGATCAGACTCAATGGGTCAAATGGCCTAATTCTCTCCTATGTCTTGTGGTCTTATGGTCTTTGCACTAAAGTTTTGCGGTATCACATGGTGCTTTAGAAGGGCCTCGAGATACTTCTGCCACTTTGAATGCAAATTGTTGGTGCTGTCTGTAAGGAACAGTGAAACATATAAGGGATGCTAGCAGTAGACCATTTAAGTAGTGAGGTGGGACCTTCCACCACACAGCAGTGCATGGGCAGTCATTGTCCATACCATCCCTACCAAAAAGAAGAACAAAGACAGCAGGCACAGGGCTATGTGTATCACAGTTACACCTCCCATTCTGCACAAGTCTCGGATAACTTGGTCCAGTCAGTAGTCTGCTTGGTTTATCCAGAGCACTTTGAAAGAGGTCAGAGAACATTTACAAGGATTTTGCAGGGACTTGAGGATCTGAGTAATAGCGAGAAGTTGAATAGGTTTGGACTTTATTCCCTGGAACATAGAAGCTTGAGGGGAAATTTGATAGAGGTATACAAAATTATGAGGGGTATAGATGGGGTAAATTCAAGCAGGCTTTTTCCACAGAGGTTGGGTGAGACACAATGGGCCGAAAGGCCCAATTATCATCTTATGTCATAAATAAGGAAGACATCTTTGAATTTTTCAGTTTTTTTTCCATCGGCGTTCAGAGAGGCGGGACTGCGCAGGCGTGTGACGTCGGGCAGTGAAGCGCGGAAGATTTAAAAGGGCAGAAATCCTGCTTCGGGTTTAATTCGGAGAAGGAAGTCTGAGAGTCGGAGCGGGAGTGCGGAGGAAGACATTTTTGAATTTTTCGTTTTTTTTTCCATCGGCGTTCAGAGAGGCGGGACTGCGCAGGTGTGTGACGTCGGGCAGTGAAGCGTGGAAGATTTAAAAGGAACAGAGCCTTATACAGCGGGCAGTGTAGTTTGCGGGCTGCGGAGTGAGCCGGGAGCAGAGTGAAGGCTTAAGGGCTTCGGCTCAACGGGCTTAGGTGGAGATGGGCGAGTCAAGGAAGGTTTGGTATTCATTTTCTGTTGTTATTTGAGGAGAGAGGCAGTATGAGTGTGAGGGCAGTTTGTTGTTCTCAGTGCCAGATGTGGGAGGCCCTGGAGTCTCCGAGCCTCCCGGACGTCCACATCTGCGACAGGTGCGCCGAGATGCAGCTCCTAAGAGACCGCGTTAGGGAACTGGAGCTGCAGCTCGATGACTTTCGTCTGGTCAGGGAGAGTGAGGAGTTGATAGAGAGGAGTGACAGGCAGGTGGTCACACCGGGGCCGCGGGAGGCAGACAAGTGGGTCACGGTTAGGAGGGGGAAGGGGAAGAGTCAGGTAATAGAGAGTACCCTGGTGGCTGTGCCCCTTGACAATAGGTACTCCTGTTTGAGTACTGTGGGGTGGACAGCTTACCTGGGGGAAGCGACAGTGGCCGTGCTTCTGGCACAGAGTCCGGCCCTGTAGCTCAGAAGGGTAGGGAAAGGAAGAGGAGGGCAGTTGTAATAGGGGACTCGATAGTAAGGGGGTCAGATAGGCGATTCTGTGGACGCAGTCCAGAGACCCGGATGGTAGTTTGCCTCCCTGGTGCCAGGGTCCGGGATATTTCTGATCGCGTCCAAGATATCCTGAAGTGGGAGGGTGAGGAGCCAGAGGTCGTGGTACATATAGGTACCAATGACATAGGTAGGAAAAGGGAAGAGGTCCTGAAAGGAGAATATAGGGAGTTAGGAAGGGAGTTGAGAAAAAGGACTGCAAAGGTAGTAATCTCGGGATTACTGCCTGTGCCACGCGATAGTGAGAGTAGGAATGCAATGAGGTGGAGGATAAATGCGTGGCTGAAGGATTGGAGCAGGGGGCAGGGATTCAAGTTTTTGGATCATTGGGACCTCTTTTGGCGCAGGCGTGACCTGTACAAAAAGGACGGGTTACACTTGAATCCTAGGGGGACCAATATCCTGGCAGGGAGATTAGCGAGGGCTGCTGAGGTGACTTAAAACGAGAATGGTTGGGGGGTGGGAATCAAATTAAAGAAGCCAGGCAAGAGGAGGTTAGTTCACAACAGGGGGATGGGAACCAGTGCAGAGAGACAGAGGGGTGTAAAATGAGGGTAGAAGCAAAAAGTAGTAAGGTGAAAAGTAAAAGTGGTAGGCCAATAAATCCAGGGCAAGCATCAAAAAGGGCCACTTTTCAACATAATTGTATAAGGGCTAAGAGAGTTGTAAAAGCGCACCTGAAGGCTTTGTGTGTCAGTGCAAGGAGCATTCGTAACAAGGTGGATGAATTAAAAGTGCAGATTGTTATTAATGAATATGATATAGTTGGGATCACAAAGACATGGCTCCAGGGTGACCAAGGATGGGAGCTCAACATTCAGGGATGTTCAATATTCAGGAGGGATAGACATGAAAGAAAAGGAGGTGGGGTGGCGTTGCTGGTTAGAGAGGAGATTAACGCAATAGAAAGGAAGGACGTAAGCCGGGAAGATGTGGAATCGATATGGGTAGAGCTACATAACACTAAGGAGTAGAAAACGCTGGTGGGAGTTGTGTACAGGCCACCTAACAGTAGTAGTGAGGTTGGGGATGGTATTAAACAGGAAATTAGAAATGTGTGCAATAAAGGAACAGCAGTTATAATGGGTGACTTCAATCTACATGTAGATTGGGTGAACCAAATTGTTAAGGATGCTGAGGAAGAGGATTTCTTGGAATGTATGCGGGATGGTTTTTTTGAACCAACATGTTGAGGAACCAACTAGAGAGCAGGCTATTCTGGACTGGGTTTTGAACAATGAGGAAGGGTTAATTAGCAATCTTGTTGTGAGAGGCCCCTTGGGTAAGAGTGACCATAATATGGTGGAATTCTTCATTAAGATGGAGAGCGACATAGTTAATTCAGAAACAAAGGTTCTGAACTTAAAGAAGGGTAACTTTGAAGGCATGAGACGCGAATTAGCTAAGATAGACTGGCAAATAACACTTAAAGGATTGACGGTGGATATGCAATGGCAAGCATTTAAAAATCGCATGGATGAACTACAACAATTGTTCATCCCAGTTTGGCAAAAGAATAAATCAAGGAAGGTAGTGCACCCGTGGCTGACAAGGGAAATTAGGGATAGTATCAATTCCAAAGAAGAAGCATACAAATTAGCCAGAAAAAGTGGCTCACCTGAGGACTGGGAGAAATTCAGAGTTCAGCAGAGGAGGACAAAGGGCTTAATTAGGAAGGGGAAAAAAAGATTATGAGAGAAAACTGGCAGGGAACATAAAAACTGACTGTAAAAGCTTTTATAGATATGTGAAAAGAAAAAGATTGGTTAAGACAAATGTAGGTCCCCTACAGACAGAAACAGGTGAATTGATTATGGGGAGCAAGGACATGGCAGACCAATTGAATAATTACTTTGGTTCTGTCTTCACTAAGGAGGACATAAATAATCTTCCGGAAATAGTAGGGGACAGAGGGTCCAGTGAGATGGAGGAACTGAGGGAAATACATGTTAGTAGGGAAGTGGTGTTAGGTAAATTGAAGGGATTAAAGGCAGATAAATCCCCAGGGCCAGATGGTCTGCATCCCAGAGTGCTTAAAGAAGTAGCCCAAGAAATAGTGGATGCATTAGTGATAATTTTTCAAAACTCTTTAGATCCTGGACTAGTTCCTGAGGATTGGAGGGTGGCTAATGTAACTCCACTTTTTAAAAAAGGAGGGAAAGAGAAACCAGGGAATTATAGACCGGTTAGCCTAACATCGGTGGTGGGGAAACTGCTAGAGTCAGTTATCAAAGATGTGATAACAGCTCATTTGGAAAGCAGTGAAATCATCGGACAAAGGCAGCATGGATTTGTGAAAGGAAAATCATGTCTGACGAATCTCATAGATTTTTTTGAGGATGTAACTAGTAGAGTGGATAGGGGAGAACCAGTGGATGTGGTATATTTGGATTTTCAAAAGGCTTTTGACAAGGTCCCACACAGGAGATTAGTGTGCAAACTTAAAGCACACGGTATTGGGGATAAGGTATTGATGTGGATAGAGAATTGGTTGGCAGACAGGAAGCAAAGAGTGGGAATAAACGGGACCTTTTCAGAATGGCAGGCAGTGACCGCAAGGCTCAGTGCTGGGACCCCAGTTGTTTACAATATATATTAATGACTTGGATGAGGGAATTAAATGCAGCATCTCCAAGTTTGTGGATGACACGAAGCTGGGTGGCAGTATTAGCTGTGAGGAGGATGCTAAGAGGATGCAGGGTGACTTGGATAGGTTAGGTGAGTGGGCAAATTTATGGCAGATGCAATTTAATGTGGATAAATGTGAAGTTATCCACTTTGGTGGCAAAAACAGGAAAACAGATTATTATCTGAATGGTGGCCGATTAGGAAAAGAGGAGGTGCAACGAGACCTGGGTGTCATTATACACCAGTCATTGAAAGTGGGCATGCAGGTACAGCAGGCGGTGAAAAAGGTGAATGGTATGCTGGCATTTATAGCAAGAGGATTCGAGTACAGGAGCAGGGAGGTACTACTGCAGTTGTACAAGGCCTTGATGAGGCCACACCTGGAGTATTGTGTGCAGTTTTGGCCCCCAGGAAGATTGTTCCCGATGTTGGGGAAGTCCAGAACGAGGGGTCACAGTTTGAGGATAAAGGAGAAGCCTTTCAGGACCGAGATTAGGAAAAACTTCTTCACGCAGAGTGTGGTGAATCTGTGGAATTCTCTGCCACAGGAAACAGTTGAAGCCAGTTCATTGGCTATATTTAAGAGGGAGTTAGATATGGCCCTTGTGGCTAAAGGGATCAGGGGGTATGGAGGGAAGGCTGGTGCAGGGTTCTGAGTTGGATGATCAGCCATGATCGTACTGAATGGCAGTGCAGGCTCGAAGGGCGGGATGGCCTACTCCTGCACCTATTTTCTATGTTTCTATTAGCAAGTAAATTAATAAAATAATAATGGAATAGTTAACAAAAATACAAACAAAACATCTCTTACAGGAGTTATTAAACTTCAATCTCTTATTTTGTTTCAAAGATAGAGAAAACAATTTATTCCATCTTTTGTTACTTGCTTGTGCATAACGTGCATTGAGTTTGGAGTTTCCTTCAGTGCTATATGATCCTAAACATAACTGTGGATTATGAAAATCTGGGTGTTTTTGACCTGAAAGTTACCGGTAGTTCTGTTTCTCTCTCCACAGATGTCTGTTTCCAACATTTGATGTGTCACTTTTGTTCCAGCATCAGATACATGCCTGATGTAAACTGTAGGTATAGAATTCACCTTCTGGTGCTACTTGGACACGTCTTCAGTGATGAACCCGGGGTCATAGGGTGTTTCGGGTTTTAATCATCAGACAACCTCGATCAGCTCCCGACTTAGGTCCAAGTGGCGCACTAATCCACGGCGAGGCCTTTTCAGCAGCCTCCAGAATGTTCTTGGTGGCTCTTCTGCACTGCAGTCCTTTAACTCCAAGGAGTTTTAGAGTCCGCTGTAATGAATGGCCAGCAAAGCCCCGGCACCCAACTTCGACTGGCTCACAGCCAGCTCTCCAGCCATTGCTCCAGTAATGTAATACATTCTTTAGCCTTTTCTGACATATATTGGAGCTCAAAGTGCCACACTAAGACTATAGTGCAATAGTCATAGCAGGACCAGAAGCATAAGTACACCTGCATTTAGTTGATTCCAGATTGTGCACAGAATATGTAGAGCTTGCTGTTCACAGATACACTCTGTGGCCACTTTATAAAGTGCACCTGTATACTTGCTCTTTAATTCAAATATCTAATCAGCCAATCATGCTGCAGTAACTCAATACATAAAAACATGCAGACATGGTCAAGAGGTTCAGTTGTTGTTGTCTAAACATTAGAATGGGGAAGAAATGTGATCTAAGTGACTTTGACAGTGGAGTGATTGTTGGTGCCAGATGGAGCGGTTTGAGTATCTCAGAAACTGCTGATCTCCTTGGATTTTAGATCATAAGACCTAGGAAAAGAATTAGGTGATTCACCGCATTGATTCTATTCCACCATCCCATGATCCCTTTCAACCCCATTCTCCTGCCATCTTCCTGTTGCATTTGATACCCTTAGTAACCAAGAACCTATCAAGCTCCACCTTAAATATACCCAATGACTTGCCTGCACAGCCATCTGCGGGAAAGAATTTCACAGATTAATCACCCTCGGTCTAAAGAAATTATTCCTCTTCTTAGTTGTAAATGAACCTTCCTCAATTCTGGGATTGTGCATGTAGACACCCGCACTCTGGGATGCATCCTTTCTACATCCATTCTATCCAGATCTTTCAATAATCAATAGATTTCAATGAGGTCCCCCTACTCTTTCTTCTAAACTCCAGCCAGTATAGGTCCAGAGCCATCAAATACTCCTCATATGTTAACCCTTTCTTCCCTGGGATCATTCTCATGAACGTCATC
Organism: Mobula birostris; assembly: GCF_030028105.1. Taxonomy (NCBI): domain Eukaryota; kingdom Metazoa; phylum Chordata; class Chondrichthyes; order Myliobatiformes; family Myliobatidae; genus Mobula; species Mobula birostris. Next base: position 6,737,389 of record NC_092390.1, on the reverse strand, counting down.
TGGACTCTCTCTAATGCCAGAACATCCTTAATTAGGTAAGGGGCTCAAATCTGCTTACAATACTCCAAGGGCGATCTGACCAATGCCTTACAAAGAATCAGCATTACATCCTTGCTTTTATACTCTAGTCCTCTCAAAATCAATGCTAACATTGCATTTGCCTTCCTTACCACCAACTCAACCTGCAAGCTAATCTTTAGGCAATCCTGCATAAGGACTCCCAAGTCCCTCTGCATCTCTGGTTTTTGAATTTTCTCCCCATTTATAAAATAGTCCACACCTTTATTCCTTCTGCCAAAGTGCATGGCCATGTACATTATATTCCTTCTGCAGACAACTTGCTTCCTCAACACTTACCTACATTTCCACCTATCTTTGTGTCGTCTGCAAATTTGGCCACAAAGCCATCAATTCCTTTATCTGAATCTGACATACAACATGAAAACGTGGTCCCAACATTGACCCCTGCAGCATACTACTAGCCACCAGCAACCAACCAAAAAAGGCCCCTTTAATTTCCACTCTTTGCTTCCTGCCTGTCAGCCAATCTTCTAACCAAGCAACACACACACAAAATCCTGGAGAAACTCAGCAGGCCAGCCAGCATCTATGGAAAACAGTACAGTCGAACAGTCAACGTTTCGGGTTGAGACCCTTCGGAAGGACCCTGAATAAAAGGTGTTGTTCCTTAACCTGAGTGTGGCCTCATCGCAGCAGTAGAGGAGGCCATGGACTGGCATGTCAGATGAGATGGTGGTGAAGACATTGTCCCAGGAAGGACATGTGGCTGTGGTAACGGGTCTGGGTGAGCACATGCTTATATACCGTCTGGGTAGCCTCCAACCTGATGATATGAACATTGATTTTTCGAACTTCCAGTAATGCCCACCCATCAAATCCTCTTCCTCACCAGTCCCCATTCCTATTTCCCTCTCTCACCGCATCCCCTTACCGTTCCATTGCCTACCTCTGGTGCTCCTCCCCTTTCCTTTCCTCCATGGCTTCTGTCATCTATCAGATTGCTCCTTCTCAGCTCTTTGTATCTTTCACCAATCAACTTCCCAGCTCTTTACTTCATGCTTCCTAGTTTCACCTATCTTATATTTCTCCCTCCCCTTCCCCCACCTGACTCTGACTTCTCACCTTTTTCTCTGGTTCTGATGAAGGGTCTCAGCCCGAAATGTTGACTGTACTTTTTTCCATAGATGCTGCCTGGCCTGCTGAGTTCCTCCAGCATTTTGTGTGTGTTGCTTCTATGTCCTACTGAAAGGTCTTGGCCTGTAACATTGACTGTACTTTTTTCCATAGATGCTGCCTGACCTGCTGAGTTCCTTCAGCATTTTGTGTATGTTCTTCGAATTTCCAGCATCTGCAGATTTTCTCCTGTTTCTATCCAAGCTAACATCTTTCAAGTAAAGCATGGGCTCTTATTTTTTTAAGCAGCCTTGTGTTTGGCACCTTGTTAAAGGCCCTCTGAAAATCCAAATAAACAACATCCACTGATTCTCCTTTGTCTATCCTTCCTGTTATTTCCTCAAAGAATTCCAACAGATTTGTCAGGCAAGATTTCTCCTTTAGGAAACTATGCTGACCTTGGCTTATTTTATCATGTGCCTTCAAGTGCCCTGAAACCTCATCCTTAATAATCGACTCCAACATCATTACAACCACTGAAGTCAGACTAACTGGCCTGTAATTTCCTTTCTTCTACCTCTCTCCCTTCTTGAAGAGTGGAGTGATATTTGCAATTTTACAGTTTTCCGGAAAGATCATTACTAATGCCTTCACAATCTCATCAGCCACCTCTTTCAGAACTCTGGTTTGTATACCATCTGGTCCAAACCTTTCAGTTTCCCAAGAACCCTCTCTCTAGTTATGGTATCTTCACACACTTCTTGATTCCTGACACCTGGAACTTCCACCATATTGCTAATGTCTTCCTCAGTGAAGACTGTTGCAAAACACTCATTCAGTTCATCCGCTATTTCCTCGTGCCCCATTACTACCTCTCCTGCATCGTTTTCCAGTGGTCCAATAGCCACTCTCACCTCTCTTTCACACTTTATGTATTTGAAGAAACTTTTGGTATCCTCTTTAAAATTATTGGCTAGCTTACTTTCATATTCTATCTTTACCTTCTTAATAACTTCTTAAATTGCTTTCTATTGGTTTTTAAAAGCTTCTCAATCCTCTAACTTTCCACTATTTTGCTCTATTATATGCCCTCTTTGATGCTTATGTTGGCTTGGACTTCTCTTGTTGGCCATAACTGTATCATCTTTCCTTTAGAATACTTCTTCCCCTCTGGTATGTATATAAACTGTGCCCTCTGAATTACTTCCAAAAATTCCAGCCATTGCTGTTCTACCGTCATCCCTGCCAGTGTTCTTTTCCAAACAATTCTGGCCAGCTCTTCTCTCATACCTCTGTAATTCCCTTTACTGCACTGTAATACTGATATATCTGACATTAGCTCCTCCTTGACAAATTTTAGGGTGAATTTGATCATATTATGATCACATTCCTAAATGTTCTTTTACCTTAAGCTCTCTAAATCAATTCTGGTTCATTGCACAACCCAGTCCAGAATAGCTGATTCTCTAGTGGGCTCAACCATGAGCTGCTCTAAAAAGCCATCTCATCGGAACTCTAGAAATTCCTCCTCCTATAATTCAGCATCAACCTGATTTTCCCAATCTGCCTATTGATGTCCCTCATGACTCCAATAACATTGCCCTCCAATAACATTTTCTATCCCCTGTTGTAATTTGTAGGCTATATCACTGTTTGGATGTCTATATACAACTCCCATCGGGGTATTTTTACCCTTGCAGTTCCTTGGCTCTATCCACAATGATTCAACGCCTTCTGATCCTATGTCACCTCTTTCTAATGATCTGGTTTCATTTTTTTTTACCAATAGAGCAATGCCGCTCCCTCTGGCTTCCTGCCTATCTGTTCGATACAATGTGTACCCTTGGACATTAAGCTCCCAGCTATAATCTTTCAGCCATGATTCAGTGATGCCTACACCATCGTACTTGCCAGTCTGCAACTGTACTGCAAATTCATCTACCTTATTCCATATATCGCAAACATTCAGATTCACCTTTTACATGGCAACTCATTCTGTTGACTGCAATTTTGCCCTATGAACACCCTCTCCTCACTACACATCGCCTCTGTTTGTAAATCTGCTACTTCACCTTCAGCACTATTATCTGCCTTTCCTACGACACTTCTTGCATTGAAATATCGGCAATTCAGAACGCTAGTCACATCATGCTCAACCTTTTGATTCCTAACCGTGTCTGAGGTCTTACCAACATCTGCCTCCACAACCTCTCCACTAACTGTTTTGGCACTCTGGTTCCCATCCCCCACCGTGCAGCATTAACAAACCTTCCCACTTGGATATTAGTCCCCTTCCAGTTCAGGTGCAAACCTTTCCTTCTGTACATGTCCCAACTCCCCTGGAAGAGAGCCGAATGATCCAAAAATCTTATGCCCTCCCTCCTACACCAAGTCCTTAGCCACATATAAAACTGTATAATCTTCCTAGTTCTGGCTTCACTAGCACATGGCATGGGTAGCAGTCCTGAGGTCACAACACTGGTTGTCCTGCCCTTTAATTTAGTACCTAACTCCATGAACTCCCTGTGCAGATCCTTGTCACTCATCCTATTCACGTCATTGGTACCTACATGGACCACAATGTCTGGCTGTACACCCTTCCACTTAAGAATGTTGAGAGGTCTATCCAAGATATCCCAGACCCAGGAGGCAACATACCATTTGGGAATCTCGTTCTCACCTACAGAACCTCCCGTCCATTCCCCTAACAAATCCCCTATCACCAGAGTGTGCCTATTCTCCCCCTTTCCTTCTGAGTCACAGAGGCAGACTCAGTGCCAGAAAGCCAACCATTGTGGCTTTCCTGTTAGGTCATCCTCTCCACATCCACTCTATAGGGGCCTTTTAACATTTGATAGGTCCTAAGTAGCAGGAGAGACACAACTGTGTAGCAAAATTGTATTGATGCTAATAGTCAGCATTTAAGCAATGAAACTGAAGCAATGCATTTACTTCTATGAAATACCTGTGCCCAGCAAGCATTATGTATTCCATGCAGAATCTGGAATGAACCAATTGCAGGCACCGTGCTCTCCTGTGACTGTTCCAATATAAAGTGGCCACTTTGTTAGGTAGCCAGTGTAGTTTTCTGCTGCCGTAGCCTATCCTCTTCAAGTTTTGACATGTTTTGCATTCAGAGATGCTCTTCTGCACACCACAGCTTGAAGCAATCTAGCCATTCTCCTCTGACCTCTCTCTCTCTCTCTGAACTTTTGCTCACTTGATGTTTTCATTTTTGCAATATTCTCTGTAAACTCTAGATAACGTTGTGCATGAAAAGCGAGGACTGCAAAATTGCAAATATCAATCAACTCTTTATGAAGTGAAGGAGGTATCCTTGTTAAGGATGTGGTTTCGGGAACGTGGCGGCATATGATAAAATAGGCCACAGTCAGCATGGTTTCCTCAAGGGAAAATCTTGCCTGACAAACCTGTTGGAATTCTTTGAAGAAATAACAAGCAGGATAGACAAAGGAGAATCGGTTGATGTTGTGAACTTGAATTTTCAGAAGGCCTTTGACAAGGTGCCCCACGAGGCTGCTTAACAAGCTCTGAGCCCAAGATATTATAGGGAAGATTCTAGCTTGGATAAAGCAATGGCTGATTGGCAGGAGGCAAATAATGTGAATAAAGGGAGCCTTTTCTGGCTGGCTGCTGGTAACTAGTAGTGTTCCACAGGGCTCTATGTTGAGACCGATTCTTTTTATATTTAACGTCAATGTTTTGAATGATGGAATTAATGGCTTTGATGCAGTTTGCAGATGATATGAAGATAGGTGGAGGGGCAGGAAGTTTTGAGGAAGTAGGGAGGCTACAGAAGGACTTAGACAGATTAGGACTATGGGCAGAGAAATAGCCGATGTAATACAGTGTCAGGAAGTGTATGGTCATGCACTTTGGTAGAAGAAATGAAAGGATTGACTACTTTCTAAAGGGAGAGAAAATACAGAAAATGGAGGTGTGAAGGAACGGGAGTCCTTGTGCAGGATTCCCTAAAGGTTAATTTGCATGTTGAGTTTGTGGTGAGGAAGCCAAATGTAACTTTAGCATCATTTTAAGAGGATTAGAATATAAAAGCAGGGATGTGATGTTGAAACTTTATAAAGCACTGGTGAGGCCTCACATGGAGTATTGTGAATAGGTTTGGGCTTCTTATCCTAGAAAGAATGTGCTGCATCTGGAGAGGGTTCAAAAATGATTCCAGAATTGAATGGTTTGTCATATGAAGAGCGTTTGATGGCTCTGGACCTGTATTCACTAGAATTCAGAAGAATGAGGGGTGACCTCATTGAAACCTATCCAATAGTGAAAGGCCTTGATAACGGATGTGGAGAAGTCATCTCCTATGGTGGGAGAGTCTAAGACCAGAGGATACAGCCTCAGAATAGAGGGGCATCCTTTTAGCATGGAGATCAGGAGGAATTTCTTGAACCAAAGAGTGGTGAATCCGTGGAATTATTTGCCACAGGCAGCTTTGGAAGCCAAGTCTTTATGTATATTTAGGGCAGTAGTTGATCGATTTTTGATTGGACAGGGCATGAAGGGATACGGGGAGATTGGGGCTGAGGGGGAAAATGGATCAGCCATGATGAAATGGTGAGCAGACTCGATGGGCCAAATGGCCTAATTCTGCTCCTATATCATATGGTCAGGACACGCCACCAGTGACCTCTGAGGAACAGATGCATAGATCTACACAGCAAGTGGAAAATGTGCGATTACATGCAGGTGCATCAGGATTGACACTTCCATAAGACATAGGAGCAGAAACAGGCCGTTCAGCCTTTTGAATCTGCTCTGCCATTCCATCATGGTTAAATTATTACCTGTCTCAATCCCACTCTCCTGCCTTCATCTCATAACCTTTGACACCCTTACTAATCAAGGATCTATCAATCTCCACTTTAAATAACTCAATAACTTTGAATCCCACAACAGTCTGTGGCAATGAATTCCTCAGATTCACCAGTTTCTGGCTAAAAATATTCCTCCTCATCGCTGTTCTAAAAGGACATCCTTCTGTCCTGAGACTGAACTCTCTGGTCCTAGACTCTGCCACTGTAGGAAACATCCTTTCCATATCCACCCTATCTAGGCCTTTCAATATTCAATACATTTCACTGAGATCTCCCCTCATTACTCTAAACTCCAGTGAAAACAGACCCAGACCCATCAAACGCTCCTCACATGTTAACCCTTTCACTTCCGGATCATTCTCGTAAACCTCCCGTGGACCCCCTCCAACTCCCACACTTCTCTTGCTGCCTTCTGCTTCCCAAATTAATTTTGGGGAACAGCCAATGATTCTATTCAGTGAAACTGGCTGTTGATGCTGAATTAAAGAGTGGAACAATTTGCCACATTTAACTATCCTCACAATCTAGGCATAAACTTTAAAATCACGTACTGGAGAGGGTATCCAGGGATATCAGGGCTCAATAGTATAGAAGTGTAGGAGGCAAGGTGCAAACATGTGTTAAAAGGAAGGATAAAATGAACTTCTACTCATCATACTGAGTTACTGGAAGGTCAAAGCAAAGATATATTATGTTTCTCATGGGAGAGAGTCCCAATCTCATTGTGAGAAGTTCATTTGGTCTGGAAGACTAGAAAAAATTCTATAACATACACTGGACTTTCTTTTCGGTATTTACTATAAAGTACTATTTCTCACAATGGTACATACATCTTAATTTGATAGAAAAACACTCTGGGCATTTCAAAGCATAGAGAATGGATTTTTTAAATTATTTGAATTTGTCAGCAGGGTATCTTTTAAAGCAGAGTGAGGTACAGCAATTATTCAAATTCTGTTATCGAATGCCCTTAAAGCAACCCAAAAGCCTAACTTGGAATTTAGCCCAAAGACCATTAACACATTGGCTTCTTTCTCCAAAAGACACTAGCTCAGCAATCATTGGCATTCTCAAAGTTAAAAGAAATCTCATTTCCATGAATGTTATTTGTTAGTGACTCATTAAAGCAAAAGGATGCAAAATTGCATTAGTAAGCATGGTGACAGATGGGCTATACTGTATGTAGCACAAAAGAAAACTGCTGGGTGAAGATGCCGATTTCCATAATTATTTCTGATTTGGAAGCAAGATATGTTCAGTGCAGTGTTATCACTTCAGTGGGGAGTCCTGTCAGGGGCAATTGTGGTGGAATTGTCAGATCTTCATCATGTTAACAGTTACCCAGAAATATTTTGGACTTAAAGCTGCAGAGTCTTTTTTCCAGTTATTTTTACATACAAGTTTTATAAAAGAGAATTTAAAATACTGTGATTATCAGAGTGCTCCCATAAAAAAAAAGATTATTATTATGCAGCGCAGCCAGGGTCCTCATTATTCCAACACTTGCTGAGTGATGGTTCCCAAACAACAAAGAAGAGGGCAGCTGTTGGCCGAAGATCAACCTTAATGTATCAAAGCCAAATCACAGCTGAATACATCTTGCTGTCATGGTGTGTCTGCATCATCCATCTGAGTGTTCCCGCTGCCTCCCCTGTGCACTTAAGGGCATGTGATGGTTGTGAAGCTACACTATGGGACCAAAATGAGCATGATGTACATGGAAGATATACGGCCAAAATTAGACCATAAAATACAAGAGCAGGTTTAGCTATCTGGCCCGTCTAGTCTCTTCCGCCATATAATCAAGGCTAGTTTCTTTTCTCAACCCACTCTTCCCTTAACCCCTCACCATTCAAGAACCTATCTTTCTCTGCTTTAAGTACACACAATGATTTAGCCTCCACAACCATCTATGGCAATGGTTCGCCACCTCTGGCTGAAGAATTTCCTCCTCATCTCAGTTCTAAATAGGGGTCTCTTTATTCTGTGGATCCTTGGATCCTAGACTCTCCTACTTAGGGAAGCACCCTCCCCATATCTACACTATCCAGGCCTTTCAGTGCTTGGTAAGTTTAATTAAGATGCACGCCACCTCATTCTTCTGAATTGAAGGGTAAAGAGTGAAATATTTAGGGGGAACTTCTTCACTGAGGGTGGTGCAAGTGTGGAACGAGCTGCCGGCGGAGGTGGTGGATGAGAATTCATTTGCAACACTTTTTACAGAAGTTTGGATAGGTACATGGATGGGGGGGGGGGGTAAGGGGGGGCTACGGTCCGTGTGCAGGTAAATAGGACCAGGCATGTACCAGCTGGGCTGAAGGGCCATTTTCTGTGCTGTAGTGTGCTATGATTGTATGACTATATAACTCCATTGAGCCTAGGCCCAGAGATAGCAAGTGCTCCTCAAATGTTAAGCCTTTCACTCCCTGGATCTTTACTGTGAACCTCCTCCAGACCATCTCGAAGGAGAGAACATTATTTATTGAGATACAGTGCAGAATAGGCCCTTCTGGGTCCTCAAGCCACACTGCCCAGCAACCCCTTGATTTAATCCTAGCCTAATCACAGGACAATTTACAATGACCAATTAACCTACCAACCAGAGGAAATTGGAGCACCCAGAGGAAACCCACGCGGCCACGGGTGGAACATACAAACTTCATACGGGGAACCCGTGTCACTGGTACTGTAAAGCATTGTGCTAACCACTATGCCACTGTGCCATCCCAAATAACATACATCAGAGATGTTTCATGTAACAACTTTACATGAAGCTTACTGTGGCCACTTCTACCTTAAAATCCAAGTTATAACAACCTTTTAAATAAATGCCATAATTAAATGAGTCACCGCCAAGACCTAATTTATTTGAGATGATTGTGGCCGTGCTCCCACTGCCACGTGGGGAAGCAAATTCCACCTTTTTGATGTAGTGGTGTGCCTGTGATCTGTGCTTGCCCTTTAACCTATTTATTTCTACACAAAGGGCAGTGAGCAAAACAGCTGCCTTTTGGCTCCAGTGACTCAGGCTCAATCCTGACCTCAGCCACTCTGTGTGTTGAGTTTTCACATTCTCTCTTTGACTGTGTTTTTCCCCAGGGGTTCTAGATTGCTTCCACACCCCAAACACTTGGGGATTGATAAATTGCCCTTACTGCTTGGTGGGTGGTAGAATCTGGTGAGAATTGACTGGAATGTTTGGAATTAAAATGGGATGAGTATAGAGTGACACACACAAAATGATGGACTAACTCAGCAGGTCAGGGAACATCAATGGAAAGGAATAACGAGTTGATGTTTTGGGCCAACTTCTTGTGTTTCTGAGTTTAGAGCAATATAATTTACAGAATCTGCAGAGTTTGTGATTAATATAGGGTTTGTGTAAATGGGTACACAATTTACTGGGTAATGGAACCAAGGCTTGCTTCTTTTCAAAATGACATTATGACTCTTTGACTTTCCAGTGCATCACTTCCTGACCAGGACCGAAAAAACATCTTACACAGGTTGCTGAATTAATTCTTCCATCCCCAATCAATACTCTTGGCACCCCTGTAATCTTTTTATACAAGTGGTGTGGCAGATGTTGTATCAACAATTAATATCAAACCAGAACCATCTTATGAAATGTTATCAGCTTTTGGCTGAGCAAAACCTATTTAGCAGCACCTTCCCTCCAAAGAAAGCCTCAAGAAAGATGCAAGATTAATTTGGCTTTGCAATAGCAAATGCAATACTGAGGTAAATCGATTAATAGCAGATAAGGACTTGAAAAAAATTGAAGTGGTAAGCTAGTGCATATGTTCTCAGCTAATTTTTTCCCAACAAAGATCCTAAGGTAGAACATTGCAGATGGAATTGCAATATAACAATGCAAAATTATGGAAAACTACTCTTCTTGGACATATTAATTTAAATATGGTGACAGGATTAATTTAACAGGCTTCTTTACCCAACACTAATGCTTCTGGACTTGTCCTTCAAGAAACCTTGGTCAGGCAGTCTCTAATATTAACAAAATTAACTGTACACAGCTATTAACTGCAGTTTTTATCCTGCTTTAAGATTTTGACAATTTAAGTCATGAATCTCTGGTCAGTTTTAACTACAGCTATTTCAGGCAGCTGTGGTAAGATTATCAAATTAACTAAGTAACAGCCCTGAACATCAAACAGCGCAATGTAATTTTCTGCTTTCAGACAAATACATACAGTATAATGAGTCTTCAAAGAGAGTTCAGGCTTCCTGACAGCCATACATCCCCTTGGGATCCATAGGGTAGTTATCTTCCTTTCCCTATAGTTATAATTAGCTAACATCCACTGACATTATCATTTTAATCTAATCTTTTAATTGTAAGCAGTGAGGTAAATTTACCTGATTGAATGGCTCTCAATTTGTTTAAATTACTGCATGTGGCTTTGAGCCCGTTTATACAATGCAGATACCAAAGTGTTATTTCTCATTCGTCTAATGTCCTTTTCACTACTGTACCTGAGCATAGCATTTCAGGCATACTAAACATTTAGATATAGTTGCTGTCAAGTTTAATTCTGTAGTCATTTAGCTTCTTTATCAAACACAAATGCCTGTGGATTTATCCCTGTCCTTCAAGAAACCTTAGTCATGCACACTCTGATGTTGACACAATTCATTTTCCTTTAGGGAATAATAACTCCACACCTGCAAGCAAATGGGTTCACAGTAATTAAGCAATATATCTTCAACTCCAAACCTTTAAAATTACACTGCCTAAAATTACCTTCATGAATAATTGAAAAATATTTAATCATTCTTCTTTGTGAATAAATGATAATCTGTCATACTCACATGCAGAGTTCATTAGAAGCCAAGTGATTCAACCTACTAACATTACTTGCAGAAATAAGGACATGTCTGGCTGTGGCTTATATCAGCTTCCAACTCCAGGACTGATGATGACAATTTGGCAGATAATCCCTACCAATCAGGAATGACAATTGCAGGTTTTTCACCTCATTCATTCCATTACTGGAATTGACTTTTTCCCATCTTTATAACATCAAAGTTCAAAGTAAACTTATGATCTAAGTACATACACTCAGTGGCGACTTTACTAGATACACGCATACAACTGTTCGTTAATGCAAATATCTAATTAGCCAATCATGTGGCAACAACTCAATGCATAAAAGCAGGTTTTTGATTAATGTCAGAACAAGTTGGGGAGAGTGGCAGAGAGGGGTTGGGGAGAATGGCAGGGAGAGATGCATGGCATATTCCAGATCTTATTTTTTATGTTCTTAAATCTGCAGTACTTACAAAACCACCCCATGCCCTCATCTTGGCCTCTCTGATCACATCTCCATAATGTTAACCCTAGCAAACCAACTGCCCAACTCATCTCACAGCCCAACCAAAAGCACCGGCTGAATGCAGAAGAGCGCCCCCTACTAAAAGCCTAGAATGCTGCCTTCAAGTCTGGAGACAAAACAGCTCTCAGAACAGCTAAAGTTTGAACTCCACACTCTAACACTGACCCAATCCCACATTGGCCTCTCCACTTAAATATGTAACTTTTTTTTATTAGTCCTTGCCAAGTCCTTAATTATGCACAATCCAACATCTCTTCGGGTACTGTGAGAGACCAAAGAAGATTCACCAGGCTAACATCAGGAATGAGAAGTTTGTTCTATCAGGAGAAGCTAGACATTTTCGTGTTCAGAAGAATGATGCATGACCTTATTCAAAGAGATAAGGGGACCTGGCAGGATAAACGTTGAGATGTTCTCAGTGGTGGACTAGTCATGAATAAGGGAACATAGCCTCAATATAAGGCGCTGGTCATTTAAAACTGAAGTGCAGTGATTTTTTATCTCTCCGAGGTAGTGAATTTCTAGATTTCTCTGCCCTTACAGGGTGGTGGTGACCAGATCATCAGACATAGTCCATTTGGAGATACAGTAGATAAATATTTGAAAGATTGAGGGTTATGGGAAACCGGTACAGAATTTCTGGATGTATATTGTATACTCTTCTCTGACATTGAATGTACCTATTGAAAAGCTGTTGAGATCAATATAGATCAGCCATAATCACATTGAATGTGGCCTACTCCTACTCCTATTTACTTGTGTCATGTAAAATAACCTCCCACACAGTAATTTTAATTTCATTGGAACATCAAACTGCCACAACAGCACCAACATTAACCATTACTTCTTCCAGACAATACAGTGGCATGCAAAAGTTTGGTCAAAATTTCTGTTACTGTGAATAGCTAAGCGAGTAAAAGATGACCTGATTTCCAAAAGGCATGAAGTTAAAGATGACACATTTCTTTAATATTTTAAGCAAGATTACTTTTTTATTTCCATCTTCTACAGTTTCAAAATAACAACAAAGGAAAAGGACCTGAAACAAAAGTTTGGGCACCCTGCATGGTGGGGACTTAGTAACACCCCCTTTGGTAAGTATCACAGCTTTTAAGTGCTTTCTGTAGCCAGCTAAGAGTCTTTCAATTCTTGTTTGGGGGATTTTCACTCAATCTTCCTTGCAAGAGGCTTCTGGTTCTGTGAGATTCTTGGGCCATCTTGCATGCACTGCTCTTTTGAGGTCTATCCTCAGATTCTCGATGATGTTTAGGTCAGGGGACTGTGAGGGCCATGGCAAAACCTTCAGCTTGAGCCTCTTGAGGTGGTCCATTGTGGATTTTGAGGTGTGTTTAGGATCATTATCCTGTTGTAGAAGCCATCCTCTTTTCATCTTCAGCTTTTTTTTTTACACAGACGGTGTGATGTTTGCTTCCAGAATTTGCTGGTATTTAGTTGAATTCAGTCTTCTCTCTTCCAGTGGCTGCAACACAAGCCCAAAGCATGATTGATCCACCCCTGTGCTTAACAGCTGGAGAGGTGCTCTTTTCATGAAATTCTGCACCCTTTTTTCTCCAAACATACCTTTGCTCATTGCGACCAAAAAGTTCTATTTTAACTTCATCAGTCCACAGGACTTGTTTCCAAAATGCGTCAGGCTTGTTTAGATGTTCCTTTGTAAACTTCTGACGCTGAATTTTGTGGTGAGGACGCAGGAAAGGTTTTCTTCTGATGACTCTTCCATGAAGGTCATATTTGTGCAGGTGTCGCTGCACAGTAGAACAGTGCACCACCACTCCAGAGTCTGCTAAATCTTCCTGAAGGTCTTTTGCAGTCAAACGGGGGTTTTGATTTGCCTTTCTAGCAATCCTATGAGCAGTTCTCTCAGAAAGTTTTCTTGATCTTGCAGACCTCAACTTGACCTCCACCATTCCTGTTAACTGCCATTTCTTAATTTCATTAAGAACTGAGGAAACAGCTATCTGAAAACACTTTGTTATCTTCTTATAGCCTTCTTCTGCTTTGTGGGCATCATTAAATTTTCAGAGTGCTAGGCAGTTGCTTAGAGGAGCCCATGGCCGCTGAGGGGTCAGGGTATTTATAAAGCTTTGAAATTTGCATCACCTGGCCTTTCCTAACAATGATTGTGAACAAGCCATAGCCCTAACAAGCTAATTAAGGTCTGAGACCTTGGTAAAATTCATTTGAGAGCTCAAATCTCTTGGGGTGCCCAAACTTTTGCATGGTGCTCCTTTCCTTTTTTTCCACTCTAAAATTGTACAAAACAACAATAATACACTAATCTTGCTTAAAATGTTGAAAAGAATGTTTCATCTTTAACTTTATGACTTTTGGAGATCAGTTCATCTTCTACTCACTTAACTATTCACAGTAACAGAAATTTTGACCAGGGGCACCCAAACTTTTGCATGCTACTGTATATTTGTTGTGCATTTTAGATATCAGAGCTTTTATTTTATCTGCTAGTAAAGCATAGAGATAAAGGTAGTTCAGGTGTAGGAAAAGCTCTTTAAGCCCATTTTTAATTGTGCATTACATTTCTTTATAGATATCTTTGTTACTGCAGCTGCTAGTTATAAATAAGAACCAGTACTCTTCTGCATCTAATCAAGTAAAGACTTTTGCCTCTTTGGCTTGGACTATTGTAATATAGGAAGAAAATTCTACATTTTCTTCAAGAAGCTGTTGATTGATGCTTAGCTGTGAGATGGAAACCCTACACTTGGCAGTTCTTACATCATATGTAAATTATAACTGATGTAAAAGGTTTCTATTAACTGAATTTTACAAGCCAATCTGCTGTGAATTGTTGTTTTTACCTTTAAGTTCCTTTCCAGTTTTACATAGGGTTGCTGGAGTCCTCATAGACTCTTTTCCTTCTTTAATTTACCAATTTTTATTTACTTGTAAATAAATAACAACGCAGCTCCATGAAACTAATTCTAACTTGGAAAATAACAAGACATCTTAAATGTAAATATGAGGAAATCTGCAGATGCTGGAATTTCAAGCAAAACACATAAAAGTTGCTGACGAAGGGTCTCGGCCCGAAACATCGATTGTACCTCTTCCTAGAGATGCTGCCTGGCCTGCTGCGTTCACCATCAACTTTTATGTGTTTTGCAGGATATCTTAATTCAGCTTTTTTAAATCAAGATGAGGTTGAATAGTAAATATCAACTGGATTTTGAACTGAAAAACAAAACTTCATTGATAAAGGTAACACACATAAAATGTTAGAGGAATTCAGTGCATCAGGCAGCATCTATGGAAATTAATAAACAGTCGACATTTTGGGCCAAGACCCTTCTTCAGGACTGAAAAAGAAGAGTGAATACAAAGGTGGGGGAAGGGCAACAGAGATAGCTGGAATGTGATAGGTGAAGCCAAGTGGGTTGGAAAGATAAAGGGTTGGAGAAGGAGGAAACTGATAGGAGAGGAGAGTAAACCATAGAAGAAAGGGAAGGACGAGGGGACCCAGCGGGAGGTGATTTGCGGGTGAGAAGAGTGCAAAACAGGAGAAGAGGGGAGGGGGGAGGGACACTTTTTTTTAAACTGGAAGGACAAATTGATATCCGTGCCATCGGGTTGGAGGGAGATCAGTGGGTAGGGATAAATGGACAGGAGAATCATGGAGGGAACAATTCCTGTGGAAAGTGGGGGGGGGGAATGGGGTGGTGGCGATGATAAAGACACGGTTAGTAGTGAGATGGCAGAAGGCTCATGGGGTGGTAGGCAAGGACATGAGGAACTCTATCACTTAAAGTGGTGGGAAGATGGGGTGAGCGCAGATGTTCGGGAAATACAGGAGATGTAGGTGGGGGCAGCATCAATAGTGGAGGCAGGGAAACCTGTTCTTTGAAGAAAGAGGACATCTCTGATGTCTTGGAAAGGAAAGCTGCACCCTGGGAATAGACAATGAAGAGGTGAAGGAACTGATAAAGGGAATAGCACTTTTACATGAGATAAGGTGGGAAGGTAACCATGGGGATCGGTAGGTTGACAGTTTGTCTCCAGAGATGGAGACAGAGAGAGATCGAGAAAGTGGAGGGAGATGTCAGAAATGGGACTCTATCACTGTTAAGGTAGCGGGAAGATGAACTCTATCACTGTTAGGGTGGAAGGAAGATGTATGGTTACAAGAAAATGTTTGTGAACCCTTTGCAATGACCTGGTTTTCTACATTAATTTCTCATAAAATGTGGTCTGATCTTCATCTAAGTCAAAATAACAGATAAACACAATCTGCCTAAACTAATAACACACAAATAATTGTACTTTTCATGTCCTTGTTGAACACAATATTTAATCATTCACAGCCCCAACTGGAAAAAGTATGTGAACCCTTATATTTAATAACTGCTAGAACCTCCTTTTGCAGCAATAACCTCCAAACGTTTCTTGTAGCTGCTGATCAGACTTGCACAATGGCAAGGAGGAATCTTAGACCATTCCTCCATACAAATTGTTTCAGTTCATCAATACTGGGATACCTTGCATAAACAGCCCTCTTCAGGTCACGTCACAGCATCTCAATTAGGTTAAAGTTCTGCACTCTGACTTGGCTATTCCAAAACACAAAGATTTTTCTTTTTAAACAATTCAGTTGTTGACTTACCCTTGTGTTTCTGATAGATAGATAGATATACTTTATTAATCCCAAGGGAAATTTGGTTTCGTTGTTGCATCATCCAACTTCTATTAAGTTTCAGGTGATGGACCACTACCCTAACATTCTCCTGCGTAAAATGCCTTGACACAATTTTGAATTCATTGTTCCCTCAGCAATTGCAAACCGTCCAGGCCCTGAGGCAGCAAAGCAGCCCGAAACCACGATGCTCCTTCCACCATGCTTCACTGTTGGGATGAGGTTTTAAGACCATAAGACCATAAAACATAGGAGTAGAATTAGGCCATTCAACCCATCAAGTCTGCTCTGCCATTCCATCATGGCTGATCCCAGACCCCACTCAACCCCATACACCTGCCTTCTCGCCATACCCTTTGATCCCCTGACTGATCAGGAAATTATCAACTTCCACCTTAAATATACCCATGGACTTGGTCTCTACCACAGTCTGCAGCAGAGCATTCTACAGATTTACTACTCTCTGGCTAAAAAAAATTCCTTCTGTTCTAAAAGGTCGCCGCTCAATTTTGAGGTTGTGCCCTCTAGTTCTGGATACCCCCACCATAGGAAACATCCTCTCTACATCTACCCTATCTAGTCCTTTCAACATTCGGTAGGTTTCAATGAGATCCCCATGCATTCTTCTGGAATGCAAATTCCAGTGAGTACAGGTCCAAAGTTGGTAAACACTCCTCATACGTTAACCCCTTCATTACCAGAATGATCCTCGTGAACCTCCACTGGCCTCTCTCCAATGACAGCACATCCTTTCTGAGATATGGGGCCCAAAACTGTTGACAATATTCCAACTGCAGCCTGACTAGTGTCTTATAAGTGCTCAGCATTGTCTCCTTGCTTTTATATTCCAGTCCCCTTGAAATAAATGCCAACACTGTATTTGCCTTCTTTACCACAGACTCAACCTGTGAATAAACCTTCTGGGAGTCTAGCACGAGGACTCCTAAATCCCTCTGCACCTCTGATGTTTGAACCTTCTCCCCATTTACATAATAGTCCACACTATTGTTCCTTTTACCAAAATGCATTACCAAAATACATTTCCCAACACTGTATTCCATCTGCCACTTCTTATTCATTCTTACAATTTGTCTAAGTCCTGCTGCTACTGCATTGCTTCCTCGGCACTACCTAGCCCTCCACCTATCTTCATATCATCTGCAAACTTTGCACAAAGCCATCAATTCCATTATCTAAATCTCTGACAAACAATATGAAAAATAGTGGTTTCAATACTGACCCTTAAGGAACACCACTAGTCACTGGCAGCAAAGCAGAAAAAGCCTCCTTTATTCCCACTTCTTGCCTCCTGCCTGTCAGCCATTCCTCTATCCATGTCAGTATCTTTTCTGTAACACTATAGGATTTTATCTTGTTAGGCAGCCTCATGTGTGGCACCTTATTGATATTGGTGTTGGTGTGCAGTGTCGTTTTTCCTCCAAACATTGAGGTGTGCATGTCTGCCAAGAAGTTCAACTTTTGTCTCATCTGTTCACAGAACATTTCCAAGAGCATTGTGGAACATCCAGGTGGTCTTTTGCAAACTTGAGACATGCAGCAATGATTTTTGTTTTGGAAAGCAGTGGTTTCCTCGGTGGTGTCCTTCCATGAACACCACTCTTGTTCAGTGTTTTTCTTACAGTGGACACCTGAACAGAGACTTCAGCAAGTTCTAGAGATTTC
Source organism: Mobula birostris (assembly GCF_030028105.1). Classification (NCBI taxonomy): domain Eukaryota; kingdom Metazoa; phylum Chordata; class Chondrichthyes; order Myliobatiformes; family Myliobatidae; genus Mobula; species Mobula birostris. The sequence goes on along the minus strand of NC_092390.1, from coordinate 6,719,696 downwards.
TGCAGGTCTTTTGCTGTTACCTTTGGGTTCTTTTTCACCTCCTTCAGCATTTCACATTGTGCTCTTGGTGTGACCTTTGTAGGATGACCACTCCTAGGGAGAGTAGCAACAGTACTGAGTTTCCTCCACTTGTAGACAATTTTTCTTTCTATGATGAACACTGATGTTTTTAGAAATGCTTTTGTCACCTTTTCCAGCTTCACGCATCTCTACAATTCTTTTCTAAGGTCCTCAGAAAGTTGTTTTGATTGAGGCATGGTGCACCTAAATAGATCTTTCTTGAGAAGAGCAGGCTCGGTCAGTAACCTGACTTTGTGCGTCTTTTTTTTATGGGCCAGGGCACTTCTACAATCCACATCTCCAATCCCATCTCATTGACTGGAACACCTGACTCCACATAGCTTTTGTAAAAGGCATTACCCTAGAGGTACACACTGTTTTTGAACCTAGACTGTGTTTTTTTAAATGGTGTACTCAGTATTGACAAGAAGTACAATTGTTTGTGTGTTATTAGTTTAGGTAGATTGTGTTTATCTATTATTGTGACTTAAATGAAGATCAGACCACATTTTATGAGTAATTAATGCAGAAACCAGGTAATTACAAAGGGTTCACAAACTTTGTCTTGCAACTGTAACGATAGGTAGTGTTATTGGTAAACTGGCTAGAAAAGTATTAAGGAAAAATAAACATTGGAAATATTTCATTCAAATTATAGTTAAATAGATAGATAGATAGACATACTTTATTGATCCCGAGGGAAATTGGGTTTCATTACAGCTGCACCAAGAGAATAAATATAGCAATACAAAAACCACAAACAATTAAAATACATTTCATGCTTTTCTTTAAATATACACTTTTAAAGCAACATAGTAAATGCACAACTTGGTTCAATTTTATTCATGTGAATGTTTAGAGCATCTGGGCACGTAATCAGAAATGATGAAAGCTAGAAATGTTACTCATAAAAATTGTGGGACAACAAACAATCTCATGGAAGCATGCAGCAAGTCATATGATCAGTTGGGTTCAAGAAATTTGCTATCATTCTTCCTATTTGCTGTAAATAAAATGTCTAATGCTGATCACTGGCCAACTGACAAAGCTTTGAGTGATGGGTGCTATAGTAATTGTGAAATATCTACACTCTGAGCCTTTCCTACTTTTCTAAGGAACTGTGTTATTAAACTTCTGAATGTCCTTGAATTTTCTTATCTTGGGATCCCCTGTTTTGCATTAGTTTCTTAATTGAAATGCATTACTTTGAAGTTCCTGGCTTCCCTTTTCCTTTCCGATCCTAAAGAAGGGTCTTGGCCCAAAACATCAACTTAATTCCTTTCTATAGATCCTTCCTGACCTGTTGAATTCCTGCAATGTGTTACTCTACATCTATTTAAAGAGTAGTTAGAATTCTGTCAAAAACTTCCTATCAGCATACAACTTAAACGAAAGCTCTGTGTCATTTGATTAGCACAGCAGTAAAACAATTACTAATGTCAGCATGTTCTAATTAACTAAGTATTTATTTTAAATGCCAATCTGTTGTGAATCTTTCTTTGGTAAAGTTATATATTTCAATTAGCTGAAACAGTATGCTAAATTGGAGTTTTCTTATTAAATTTGCATGCACAATGATATTCAATCCATCCTCATTGCCAATTCACATTTTACTGAGCTCTCAGAATGACTGTGAATTACCTCTATTGCATTTTTAATTAAGTAACTATTCACTGTCTCAGGACAGCCAGTTGGAAACTAATTATGTTGTACAAAATTTGAACAAAGGGCTCTTTACGGAACAATTATTAGTCACACTGATTCTTCCGCAGTTATTGAAAGAAAACTGAAGCCTGCAAAAAGTGACAATAACTAAATTGTACCTGCATGCATTCCTTCATGCATGGACACACAAGAGATTGTGCATGCTGGAAGATGGGGCTAAAACTGCTAGAGAAACTCAGTTAGTGAAACAGCATATGGTAGAATCAAAGGTATGGTCAATCTCTCCAATGGATGAGGGCCATGGTCCTGGTGTGCATTGATGTGAGTAGGCAGAATAACAATTCTGCACAGACTAGATGGGCTGAAGGGACTGCTTCTGTACTGTAGTCCTCTGTGACTTTGATTCAAATCAGCCCCAAGTTGAGTTCTTTCAACAGTTTGTGGTTTACTCCTTCACTCATGGCAGTCACTTGACTTTCTAAGACACCGTCACAGCAATCTCAAATCTCAGATTTCATTCAAGACATTACTTCAAAATAACTTCCACCAATATTATTTTAGCAGTAGAAAGGGTGAGCAGTTTCAAGTTCCATATATGAAGAACTACCTTGGGCCGAATATTTTGATGCAATCACAAAGAATGAACTCCAGAAGCAATATTTCATTAGGAGTTTGAGGAGCTTTGGTATGTCACCAAAGATTCTAGCAAATTTCTACATGGAGAGGAGAGCAATCTAACTGGATGTATGAGGAGGAGGGGGTAATGCACAGCATCGGAAAAAGCTGCAGAGGATTACAAACACAGTCAACTCCATCACGGGCACTAAGCCTCCCCAGCAAAAGGCCTCAAAAACACAACATCCATCATTAACAACACTCATCACCCTGGGAGTGCTCTTCTTATTAGCACCAACAGCGATGAGGTTGTGGAGTTTGGGGCCACATAATCAATGTTTTGGGAACAACTTCTTCCCTCTGCCATCAGATTTCGGAATAGACAATGAATGCATGTACACTCCCGTTCTATTTTTTAAACTTTTTGAATAGTTTCAATAGTTCTACTTAATATCAGTGAAATGTACACAATATACATCCTGAAAACAGAAGAGTGCCCCAAAGAATGAGACAGTTAAAATGTTAGAACCCCAAATCCCCCACTCCCCACTCCCACACACAAGTAGCAAATCCCCCACTCCCACACACAAGCAGCAAATCCCCCACTCCCCACTCCCACACACAAGCAGCAAATCCCCCACTCCCCACTCCCACACACAAGCAGCAAATCCCCCACTCCCCACTCCCACACACAAGTAGCAAATCCCCCACTCCCACGCACAAGCAGCAAAGCCCCCACTCCCCACTCCCACACACAAGCAAATCCCCCACTCCCACGCACAAGCAGCAGCAAAGCAACGACCCTCCCCCAGCCCATCCACTTCCGCAAAAAAAAGCATCAGCACCCCCCACCCACCAAGACTGCAAAGCAAGGTCCTTAATAATGACCAGGATCAGCAAAACAAAATTTAATTGTCCACCCAACAATTCAGCACGCTACAGCCTCTCTCTCCTTAATAAATGGAAAATAAGCTGTCCCCTTTCACAGCAAGAGAGACATAACAAGTCACTGATTTATGGTGTTTTGCTTTCTTTTTGCACAAATCTAATTTATGTATATATAAATTAGTCAAAATTTCTGTTACTGTGAATAGCTAAAAGATTACCTGATTTCCAAAAGGCATAAAGTTAAAGATGACACATTTCTTTAATACTTTAAGCAAGTTGACTTTTTAACTTTTTTTTATTTGAGGGGCGGGTGAGGTCTGGGCCTGACGTCCCGTTCACCCAGGGAAAGTGAACGTGCAATACATCGCCTCTCCTTTCCTGGTGTAGTGATTGCCGCGTGGTCACTGTCTAGCCTGCTAGGCAGGAGGCCACTGCAAATGGCCTCTCCTATATTACTGCGTCCGTAGCAATACCTTCTCACTGGTGCCCGCCGTTTCCACTGAGCTTGCTACGTCATGGCGCGACCGAGTGTCTGGCAGTATAACTGGATGGGTAGGCTGGGCTCGCAGGCCTTGGTTGGCAGCCAGCCTAACAGAAGGACAACTCTGAATCCAGACCCGGGCAGGTGGGGCTCGTTAGCCTTGTCAGGCCATCTACCCAGGAGAAGGACACTCCAACGTAACTCCTACGACCCGAGGACCTCGCTGTCACCGTCCCAGCTTGCTAAGCTATGGCAGATGAACCCCGGGTGCAAAGGGTGGGGCCAGTACCATGCACACTGCACTCCACCTAAAATACCATTGCGCAGGCTGAAGGACACGCCCACATCTACGACCATCCTCCCCGACCATTCATCAAGCCCTGCAGCGAAGGGAAAGGGTTGAAAACAGCAGGAGGAAGATGACACTGGAAGCTGCAGTTCTGATCCTGCAGGCAGGCGGTTCAGGGGTATGGGCCGTCTGATATTGACCCCGGAGATGACGATATCATGCAGCAGCACCCTAAACGACCAAGCAGCCTTCTCTAGGGATAGCACTGCTTGCTCCACATGGAGGGGGGCCTAGAAAAGGTGGCCTAACCAAAGCTCGTTTCCATTCCCCCCCCCCCCCCGTTGACTACCCGCTGTCAACGGGCATCCTCGAATGCAGTCCAACAACAAAAAAGAAAAGGTGCACACCTGCCTCACAAGGAGTGCAAGGACTAAAGCTCACATGCTGGAACATCAGAACCATGCTCGGTACAGCACACAGTGGTCGCGCAATCTTCAAGAACATGGCGCCAGCTACACCCTCTACTGGTCAGGCAAGAGAGAGACTGAGAGATGCCTTTCTGGCGTTGGCTTTATGGTCAGGAACTTAATTACCTCCAAACTTGAAAAATTGCCAACAGGTCACTCCGACCGCATCATCTCCATGCGCCTCCCACTTCGAATCAAGCAGCATGCCACATTCTTCAGCGTGTACACCCCCACTCTTCAAGCGGATCCTGCAGAAAAGGACAAGTTTTACACTGATCTGCACAACCTCGTACGGAACGCCCCTGCAGACGACAAGGTCTTCATCCTTGGCGACTTCAATGGCAGAGTAGGCCAAGATTCAGAAGCCTGGAAAGGAGTGCTTGGCAAACATGGTTTTGGAAACTGCAACAACGGGCACCTTCTGTTAGAGTTTTGCACGGAGCAGCAGCTCACCATTACTAACACCATCTTCCAGCAGAAAGGTTGTCTGAAGACAACCTGGATGCATCCTTGGTCCAAGCAATGGCATCTCATAGACTACATCCTGGTGTGCCAGAGAGACCTTCGGGACATCTTACTCAACCGAGTGATGCCCAGCGCAGAGTGTCATATGGACCATCGTCTTTTCCGCTGCAAACTCAGTCTCCATTTCCAACCCAAGCCAAAGAGAGGAGGCGCTCCAAGGAAGAAGTTTCAGGTTGGCAACCTCCAGTCAGCTGAAGTGAAAGCTTACTTTCAGATGAATCTTGTTGAGGCTTCAGGATCCCAGTTTCCCTACAGACTCCTCTCCAGAAGTGCTTTGGGAAAACCTAAAAACCACCATCCTGCAAATCTCTGAAGAAGTCCTAGGGTTTTCCACAAAGAAGAACAAGGACTGGTTCGGAAAACAACCAGGAGATCCAAGAATTGCTGGCGAGAAAGAGATCCGCCCACCAGACACACCTTGCTCAGCCGCCTTGTCCTGATAAGAAAGCAGCCTTCCGCCTTGTATGCAGCAACCTCCAGTGCAAGTTTCGAGAGATTCAGAACGTGTGGTGGACCAGCCTCGCAAAGAGAACTCAGCTTTGCGCAGACTCCGGTGACTACAGAGGGTTTTATGAAGCCCTGAGAGCGGTGTACGGCCTTCGCAACAGGTCCAGAGCCCCTTGCGCAGTGCAGATGGTCAGGCGCTCTTCACAGACAAGGCATCCATCCTGAACCGGTGGTCGGAACATTTCCAGACTTTCTTCATCGCCAACCGCATGGTCCAAGACTCAGCAATTCATCGCATCCCACAACAGCCAGAGAAACCAGAACTGGACAAGATTCCAACCCTAGGAGAGACAGTCAAGGCCATAGAGCAGCTGAAAAGTGGCAAGGCAGCGGGAGTTGATGGAATCCCACCTGAGATTTGGAAGCATGCAGGCCCAGCGTTACACACCAAACTCCATGAGTTCTTTGTCTGCTGCTGGGAACAAGGTAAGCTACCATAGGACCTCCGTGATGCAGTCATCATCGCCCTGTATAAGAACAAGGGGGAAAAGTCCGACTGCTCCAACTACCGGGGGATAACTCTGCTCTCTATCACAGGAAAAATCCTCACAAGAGTACTCCTGAACAGATTGGTACCCAGCATTGCAGAAGAACGCCTCCCAGAGAGCCAGTGTGGCTTCAGAGCCAACAGGAGCACCACCAACATGGCATTTGTTCTCAGGCAGCTCCAAGAGAAATGTAGGGAACACAGCAAGGGATTGTATGTGATGTTTGTCAACCTTATCAAAGCGTTCGACACTGTGAGCAGGGAAGGTCTGTGGCAAATCATGGAACGACTGGGATGCCCTCCAAAGTTCCTCAGCGTGGTCATCCAGCTACATGAAGATCAGCATGGCCAAGTCAGACACAACAACGACCTCTCAGAATCCTTCCCAATAGGCAACGGAGTAAAGCACGGCTGCGTCCTCATGCCGACTCTCTTCACCATCTTCTTCAGCATGATGCTCGAAAGGGCCACAGAAGACCTTGATGACGAGGATGGTATCTACATCTGATATTGCACCGGTGGTACCATCTCCTCAGATGCCAAGATCAACAAAGAGATTGACAACAGACCGGCAAAGGCAAACAGCGCATTCAGCAGGCTGTACAAAAGAGTCTGAAACAACAAGCATTTGAAGAAAGGCACAAAGATCAGCTTGTACAGAGTCGCTGTACTGACCACCCTCCACCCTCCTGTACGGTTCCGAGTCGTGGGTCACCTACCATCACCACCTATGACTCCTTGAGTGTTTCCACCAACGCTGCCTCTGCACCATCCTCAACATCCACTGGAGTGACTTTGTCACCAACATCGAAGTCTTCGAACAGGCGGAGGTCACCAGCATTGAGGCCATGCTGTTGAAGACGCAGCTGCGCTGGGCAGGGCACGTCTCCAGGATGGAGGATCATCACCTGCCCAAGATTGTGCTGTATGGCGAACTCTCCACTGGCCACCATGACAGAGGGGCACCAAAGAAGAGGTACAAGGACTCTCTGAGGAAATCCCTTGGTGCCTGTCACATTGACCATCGCCAGTGGTCTAATCTTGCCTCCGATCGCAAGGCCTGGCGACACACCATTCACCAGTCTGTCTCCTCCTTCGAGAACACACGCAGGGCTGGCATAGAGGACAAAAGGCGAAGGAGGAAGAACCGTGACGCAGCAGCACCAAACCCAGAACAGAATTTTCCTTGCAGCTGCTGTTGCCAGACCTGCCTGTCCCGTATTGGCCTCGTCAGCCACCAGCGAGCCTACAGCAGATGTGGGCAGCCCCCTTCCTAAATCTTCGTCCACGAAGCCAAGCCTTTACTTTTTTTATTTCCATCTTTTACAGTTTCAAAATAACAAAAAAGGAAAAGGGCCCGAAGCAAAAGCTTTAGTACTTAGTACTTAAAAGTTTAGTACTTAGTAACACCCCCTTTGGCAAGTGTCACAGCTTGCAAACATTTTCTGTAGCCAGCTATCTTTCAATCCTTGTTTGGGGGATTTTCACCCATTCTTCCTTGCAAAAGGCTTCTAGTTCTGTGAGATTCTTGGGGCGTCTTGCATGCACTGCTCTTTTGAGGTCTATCCACAGATTCTCCATGATGTTTAGGTCGGCGGACTGTGAGGGCCATGGCAAAACCTTCAGCTGGCACCTCTTGAGGTAGTCCATTGTGGATTTTGAGGTGTGTTTAGGATCATTATTCTGTTGTAGAAGCCATCCTCTTTACATCTTCAGCTTTTTTTTTACAGGTGGTGTTATGTTTGCTTCCAGAATTTGCTGGTATTTAATTGAATTCATTCTTCCCTCTACCAGCTGCCAGATGAGGTGGTAAATGCGGGTTCTTTTTTAACATTTAAAAATAAATTGGACAGATACATGGATGGGAGGTGCATGGAGGGATATGGTCCGTGTGCAGGTCAGTGGGACCAGGCAGAAAATGGTTCGGCACAGCCAAGAAGGGCCAAAAGGCCTGTTTCTGTGCTGTAGTTTCTATGGTTCTACGTTCCCTGTGCCACTGGCTACAACACAAGCCCAAAGCATGGTCGATCCACCCCTGTGCTTAACAGTTGGAGAGGTGTTCTTTTCATGAAATTCTGCACCCTTTTTTCTCCAAACATACCTTTGCTCATTGCAACCAAAAAGTTCTATTTTAACTTCATCAGTCCACAGGACTTGTTTCCAAAATGCGTCAGATTTGTTTAGATGTTCCTTTGTAAACTTCTGACGCTGAATTTTGAGGTGAGGACGCAGGAAAGGTTTTCTTCTGATGACTCTTTCATGAAGGTCATACTTGTGCAGGTGTCGCTGCACTGTAGAACAGTGCACCATCACTCCAGAGTCTGCTAAATCTTCCTGAAGGTCTTTTGCAGTCAAACGGGGGTTTTGATTTGCCTTTCTAGCAATCCTATGAGCAGTTCTCTTGGAAAGTTTTCTTGGTCTTCCAGACCTCAACTTGAGTTCCACCATTCCTGTTAACTGCCACTTCTTAATTACATTACGAACTGAGGAAACGGTTACCTGAAAACACTTTGCTATCTTCTTATAGTCTTCTTCTGCTTTGTGGGCATCATTTATTTTAATTTTCAGAGTGCTGGCCAGCTGTTTAGAGGAGCCCATGGCTGCTGATTGTTGGGACAAGGTTTAAGGAGTCAGGGTATTTATAAAGCTTTGGAATTTGCATCACCTGGCCTTTCCTAACGATGACTGTGAACAAGCCATTGACCTAACAAGCTAATTAAGCTCTGAGACCTTGGTAAAAGTTATCTGAGAGCTCAAATCTCTTGGGGTGCTCAAACCTTTGCATGGTGCTCCTTTCCTTTTTTCCCCCAGTCTAAAATTGTACAAAACAAAAATAATACACTAATCTTGTTTAAAATGTTGAAAAGAATGTTTCATTTTTAACTTTATGACTTTTGGAGATTAGTTCATCTTCTACTCATTTAACTATTCACTGTAACAGAAGTTTTGACCCGGGTGCCCAAACTTCTGCATGCCACTGTATCTTTTATATATATATATATATATATATATATATTTTTTTTTAAAATTACAGTTTATAACATTTTGTATTGCACAGTACTGCTGCTGCAACAATAAACTTCACAACACGTCAGTGATATTAATCCTAATTCTGATTCTGAACTATTGATATTGAACTTTAAAACCAAGTGAAAAATAGAACAGTTTCTTTCCAAAGACTTGCTTCTTATCTTATCACAAAGGGTAGAAAACAAAACTTAAATAGAATCCTAAACAAATGTTTTAGCACCATCATGAACCAAATCATCAATCAAAGAAATGCTTACATATGCAATCCTAACTTAAGCCCATACAACCATAAGACATAGGAGCAGAATTAGGCCATTTTGCCCACCCATTGAGTCTGCTTCACCATTCCATCACAACTGATTTATTTACCTTCTCAACCTCATTCTCCTGCCTCCTCCCTAAAACCTCTGATACCCTGACCTCTGATACCCTGACTAATCAAGAACCTACGAACCTCCACTTTAAATATACCCAATGAATTCCATGTTTACATAATTTCACATTGTTATTAGAGTGGCATAGTTAGTACAATGCTTTACAGTGCCAGCGACCGGGGTTCAATTCCCATGCTGCCTGTAAGGAGTGCATACGTTCTATCTTTAACTGTGTGGGCTTCCTTGGGATGCTCTGGCTTCCTCCCACATTCCTAAAACTTACCGGTTGGCAGGTCAATTGCTCATTGTAAATTGTCTTGAGATTAGACTAGGATTAAATCGGGGAAATGCCAGGAGACATGGCTCGAAGGGCCAATCCCACACTGTATCTCAATAAATAAATAAAATGCAGCTTCTACATCAGACATTCTCAAATGAATTCTCTACGAATTCCTTCATGCAGAAGATGGCTCCATTATACCCAATACCTTCTACTTCCTAAAGAAAACTGGACCCATGTGCGCAGCAATATTTTAGTATGAATATGAAATGTTTTACCATTTCCAGTCTAGTTTTCATTACATTTTTATTTAAAATACACTCTTACAAATGACAAGATTTATTGATTCCACAAAATGTCACTGGAAAGCCATAAAATACACTTTGTTGTTGGGTTCAGAGGTAAAGAAATACTTGAATATTCAATAATTTATTTTCTAAATTAAAAATATTCTTTGTATTTCACAGATAGAACTTTGATCTGCACTCTTCAAAATGCTATTTATAAGACTGAGACAATGCAATCATTATTTTAATAAAATATAATTGTAAGATTCTCAATATGTAAATCTTATTTCCTGCCACCCCGGCCCTCATTGAGATACTGTTCAGACTTCGTAAATAGAATTCCCTGCTCCAACAGAAAGGTTCTGCATAATTCCCATTGTACTTTCAATTCCCAACAGTTCTCCAAGAATTTTATAGAAACAATAGGGTTGGGTTATCCCAGTGGACTGATGTAAGTGAGTAGAGTAATGTAGGGTAAGAATCACTATGGTAGGAGTTGGGTGTGCCACAAATACTTCTTCACAAAGAAATCAAATGAAGCGCTCAACGGCAATGGTGCATCAGCTAAACAGATCATTGATACTGCAGCAAATGGTCAATCAGCGGCATCACAGGTTGCGAGAGGAACACTAGTTTCATGGAAACACTGAGACAAGACCTGACACAAACTCGAGAGCTGGTCAAAAGGACTTAGTGTTGGCTCCTCGATGGAGATTGCCATTCAAAAAGCTGTAGTTAGAATTGTTAGAGAACGTGGACTATCCATTGTTGCTGGAATACTGCAATGATTGAACTAGGCTGTTTTCATTTGTCTATACAAAGTGAGACAGTTGGAGTCACAAGACAGTGGTGTCATTAGTTGTATTGTAGTAAGTGGTGGGCTGGGCCATGAGTCGATATTACCAATAGATGCAATGTAGATTGGAGGTAAAACATTCAATTCAGTACAATTATCAGTTTAATCAGGAAGCTTCCGACCTGCCAGTTTCTATCATCTTCCATGTGGGCTCTCTGCAAAGTGGCTGAAATTTGCTCCGGAATATTAAAGGAGAAACAGAAACTGAAACGTATGCTATTCAATCTTCCCCCTGTGACTTTTCTGCTTTCAAACTCACATTACGTTAATGTACCGTGGCAGGATGGTAGAGTGTTCTTATCTTTTAATTGAGAGTTATTTTTCACGTCCTTTGAAAAGATGTAATTCCATAAGACATTGGAGCAGAATTAGGCCATTTGGCTGATCAAGTCTGCTCTGCTAATCCATCATGGCTCATTTATTATCCTCTCAACTCCATTCTCCTGCCTTCTCCCCATAATTAAAATTAAAGACTGAAATTCAATATTAATTTAAACCTCACAAGATCAATGTCTTTTAGTTGTTCACAGGAATACAAAAATAAGAGGTGGAATAAGGAGTGCAGCCACTTAAAAAGAAACAACATACCAGTGACCAATATTCCAAACAAGTCCAGGATCTAGAGATAGTAATTTATGTGAAAAGTTGTATTGAAGTTTTGCTGCCAAAGGACCTCAGGCAAGTTACCCTTGGCAGCAGAATTCTATTACAACTGTTATGCCTGGGAAGGGTGTGAGGGAGGAAGGCTGAGTGGTTGAGGAGAGGAGCAGTGATTGCTTTATCTGTAGTGGGTTGGTAGAGAGGATCACACTGGAGTTAGGGGAGTTGAGAAAGCTGGGGTAGACTGGAGGGAGGAACAGGTCGGAATTGGTTGAAGGAGGCATGAGCTTGGTGATCAGACTGGTAATGATCTAAGAAGAAAGAAATGGGGACAAACTAGTCAAGGGATGGTTTGGCAAAGATCAAGACTTTTGAGGAAATGACAGTGAGGTGATGGATTGGAGATAACACAAAGAAATGGTGCATGTTTCAAACTTCAAAAGGACTTAGATTAGGAGAATAGGCAAGAAAGTGGCAAATGAAATACAATGTTGGAAAATGCATGGTCACGCACTTTAGTAGTAGAAATAAATGTGCAGACTATTTTCTAAATGGGGAGAAAATCTGAGATGCAAAGGGACTTGGGAGTCCTTCTGCAGAACACCATAAAGGTTAACTTGCAGGTTGAGTCGGTGGTGAGGAAGGCAAATGCCATGTTAGCATTCATTTCAAGAGGTCTAGAATACAAGAGCAAGGATGTAATGCTGAGGCTTTATAAGGCACTGGTGGGGCCTCACCTCCAGTATCGTGAACAGTTTTGGGCCCCTCATCTTAGAAAAGATGCTGACATTGAAGGGGGTCCAGAGAAGGTTCACAAGGATGATTCCAGAAATGAAAGGGTTATCATACGAGGAATGTTTGATGGCTCTGGATCTATACTCGCTGGAATTTAGGATGGGGGGGATCTCATTGAAACCTTTTGAATGTTGAAAGGCCTAGACAGAGTAGATGTGGAAAGGATATTTCCCATTGTGGGAGAGTCTAGGACACGAGGGAACAGCCTCAAGGTAGATGGGCGCCCTTTCAAAACAGAGATGCGGAGAAATTTCTTTAGTCGAAGGCTGGTGAATTTGTGATATTTGTTGCCACATGCAGCTGTGGAGGCCAGGTCGTTGGGTATATTTAAGGCAGAGATTGAGAGGTTCTTGACTGGACATGGCATCAAAGGTTATAGGGAGAAGGCCGGGAACTGGGGTTGAGGAGGAGAAAAAAGAAATGATCAGCTATGATTGAATGGCAGAGCAGACTCGATGAGCCAGATGGCCTAATTCAGCTCCTATGTCTTATGGTCTTATGACTGCAAGGGGATCATTTAAAATATGGCCATCTTTAGTTAACGCCATATCAGGGCTCAAAATTCTAAGTAGTACCAGTATCGAGGCTCTCGCTCTCCACCATTTGCAGGTCAAAAAGGATATGCATAAAAGAATTTTGCACAGGCAATGTTAAAATGCTCAATGACCAAACATCGATGTCACTGCACATGAAATACCTGGAGCTTGTGGAGTAAGTTTTCAGCAGTGCAGATTGGGCACAATAAGTAGTTGATGTACAGGGAGGCAATGGTTTTACAATGAAATCTATCCATGTAGCACACAAGAATAAATTACACCAGGACATTCCTAGGCATAGGTTTATTTATTGCTTGAATATTTTGAGTGAGTGTACGGGAATTGCAAGGCATCTGACCACAAGTCCCTTCAAAGGGCTGTGAAGACTGCTGAGAGGATCATTAGGATCTCGCTTCCACCCATCAGAGATACTTAACAGGAGATATGCATATGCATGGCCTTTAGCATTGTTAATGTTCCCTCCAATCTGTCCAACAATCTCTTTAGCCCCCTACCATCAGGTAGGAGTTACTGTAGCATTAAGACAAAGGCTGTTATGAAGGCAAACATCTTCCTCCCCCGGACCATGAGACTACTAAGCTCCTTGCCACCACCCAGGTCTCATCACATATGAAGCGCCAGTAGAATTACAGTGTTTATTTTTTAACTTGCATTGTTAATGCACCTTATTATTTGTTAATATTACCTCATGCGTTGTGCACCTTGGTGGTATACATGTGGACAGTTGATTGATAATAAACAAAACTTGAACTGAACCAAAATTCTCCTTTGCAAAGTAGGTCACAGTCTGGCTGGTTCTAAACACCGGTTTCCCGACCTACTTTGCAAAGGAGATCTTGGTCATTAAAAAATAACTCCATTCAATCTAGGACAATTTGTAATAACTTATTCCACTTCATGTTTTCTTGTACAAATGTACAAATACCAAGCAGGAGCAAAATTAACGAGTAACAAATCAGAGTTCCAAACTAACTTACCCTAAATGCTGGATGATAGTTTATTCTGTTTATTTTAATTCTGTCTCATGAACAACAAAACTCAACACTTCATTCAAAGGTGGATAATTTCATTGCCACACAACAGATTCTGCAGATGCTTAAAATGGTAGAGGAACTCAGCAGGAGTTGATCTTCCAGTAAGATGGTGGTGGCTCAGATGCAACGGCCTCTCAGGGTGCAACAGAAGGCCTGATTGTTTGTCCTTTATTTCATTTTCACCATCGCAAGGCACTACTGATTGTCAAGAACAACGAGTAGCGCAGGTCTGTCCCACCAGTGAGTTGCTCGATAGCGACGGAGCTGTACATGTTGTGCACCGTGTTACACCCTGCTTCAGCCGCTCACAGAAGGTGGTGGTGTGCACAGTGTGATCCAAAAGACAGTTCACAACGTTTTTATTGTGATCTCAAGACCCTGCTGGACGTTGGTAATGTAGACTATTGTGAGTCTGATTCACTGGTTCATTGGCAAGACGGATGGCGGGGGAGCTGTGTGGGTCAGGCCTCATTCATGCGGCCACCGCGTTAGGAAACACTGGAGCTGGAGCTGGAATCTGTGCTGGGTTGGAGACTGGCCCCTCCCATCGGTGCTGCCCTCCAATGTTCGCTTGGCGGGAGGCAAGCTGGATTGTCTTTGTCTACGGATGCATTTGTGTGATATGAAGAACAACTGTGGGCTTGTTCTCGCAGAAACGAGGCTCCAGAACAACAAACATGCACCATCAAACCATCAATCTACAAGCCGTGAGACTCAGAAACTTGGACTATATTATCTTTGTAACCGTACGTGTTTCTGTTATCAAATTAATGTGCTATATATGCTGTGTGTGACCGTTGGTTCTGTGTTTTGCAGCTTGGCTTCAGAGGAATGCCATTTAATTTGGTTGTATTCAAATGTATGGTGAAACAACAATTAAACTTCAGCTTGCACTTGAATCTGATGGAGGGTATCAGCCCAAAACAATGACCTGAAATCTCTCCACTGATGCTGTTTGAGCTGCTAATTTTATTGCTTCCTAGTGGCATTGATTTTCAGCTGACTGGCAAGCCACCCAAGTATGCCAATTGCACTGGACATCAAAGATTTTGCTTCCTGAATACTTTTGGGTATATCTTATGGATTTTGGGCTGCTGATCATGAAAATCACCTTAACTTCTCTAACATGCACCATTTTTTAAAATTGCCTATATTTGTTATTTCAATCTACAATTTAAGTCAATTAAAATGTTGCCCACAGTGTAAGCTGAAAAGTTTTCTATCTTGTCCAGGCACGCCTGGGCATGCTTAGGTAGGGAAGGACAGGTTTTAGAAAGGCTATATAATAAACACGTGCACACCGTTCTGTGCATCGCGTTTACATGTATATTGGTTTGCGATCATGTTGATGTGCATGCTCTACGTGCACAGCATACTGTGTGTACTCATTATAATAAAGTAACTGTATTTTCAGAAGTATTTGTGATAGCAAAATGTTTCATCAATGTTGCAGCAGCCGTGATACTTTGTTACATTTGTGACGAGTATACACTTAAATCTCAAAGACAGAGATTAAGAAAGCCTACAAGTTCTACTTTGGGTGTAAAATTGATGACTAAGAGAAAGCCTGGGCTCCTCACATTTGTTGTACAACATGTGCTATTGATCTTAGAGCTTGGTTCAAAGGTACTCAGGAGTCAATGCTATTCGTTGTCCTTTTGATACAGTGAGAGAAGGATCATGTGATAGACTGCTACTTCTGCCTGATCAGTGTGTCTGGTTTCTCTGCTAAAAATAAATCCATTGAATACCCCAATCTCCCTTTAGCCATGAGACCTGAGCCCCATGACGATAGTCTTCCAGTACCAATGCCACCAGAAACATGGAGTCTAGAGAAGGCAGATGAAGATGCCACGATGCACGAGCCAGGAATGGAAAACAACAGTGATATAGATACAGATTTTGAACCCTTTATGTCGAGTGAGCCGCATCTGATTACTCAATCTGAGTTAAATGACCTGGTCAGAAACTTGGGTTTGCCAAAGGTAAAAGCAGAATTACTGGGTTCAGGACTGCAAGGATGAAATCTGCTGTCACTGGGCACAAAAATTTTTGAGAAGGATTTTGATATTTGAGACACGTTTTTCAGAAATAACTGATGGCAAGATGAAGGAAGGCGTTTTTATTGGTTCTCTAATCAAACAGATCATCAATGTCGGGCAATTCAAAGAACTTCTAGTGCGACCAGAGAAAATTGCATGCAAAGCATTCAAGGGTATTGTTGAAAATTTTCTTGGCAACAATACAGAGCACCAAGCCACATGCAGCTGGTTGATGACATGCTTCAAGCACACAAAACCATGCATGTCACTAAACATTCTTTGTCTGCATTCCCATTTAGACTTCTTCCCTGCAAATCTTGGCGCTGTCAGTGATGAGCATGGTGAAAGGTTTCACCAGGACATTGCTGTCATGGAGAAATAATATCTGGGAAACTGGAGCCCATCAATGCTGGCTTTTTATTGTTGGACACTTAAGTGAGAAGCCTCAGACACTGAGTACAAATGAAAGGCTTCAACAAAACATTTTTTACTTAATTGAACGTCAGCATTGTTATGCAAGTAAACGCATCATATTCAATAAATGTTGATTTCTCGTTTCTCCAGATTCCTGTGTAATACAAGTAGGCTGAAATTATATTTGTGTTCAGATTCAAGTGTTCTATCATAAACAAAACAATTCTGAGGACGCAACACTTTCGAAAAAAAATTGCTGTCCATTGTTGTCCACTCTTACCCAGGAGGCTGGCATCCATGGAGAGGAATAAAGAGTCGACATTTTGAGTTGAGATCCTTGCTAGATTCTGGTAAAGGGCCTCAGCCTCAAATGTCAACTTTTTATTCCTCTCCATAGATGTTGCCTGACCTGCTGAGCTTGCCCTGCATTTTGTCTGTGTTACTTACGTTACTTCAGAGTTTTACTTCTATCAGACTCAGGTGGAAAAAAATCAAATTTACCATTGATGACATCTTTTGATGAAAAATAAATTGCAAAAGACAACGAACAACCCAAGTGGCAGCACACACACAAAGTGCTGGAGGAACTCAGCAGGCCAGGCAGCGTCTGTGCAGATGAACAAATAGTCAATGTTTCCGGCCAAGACCCTTCTTCAAGACTGGAAAAGAAGGGTGAAGGTACCAGTATAAGAAGGTGGGGGAAGAGGAAGGAGGCTAGCTAGAAGGTGATAGGTGAATCTAGGTGGGTGGGAAAGGTCCATGGCTGGAGAAGGAGGCATGAGGAGGCCATAGACTGACATGTTGAAGCAGGAATGGGAATCAAAATTGAAGTGTTTTAAAATTCAAATTCAAATGGGGACAAGGTTTAGAAAGGAAGAGCTATATCATGTTTTACCGATCAAATGAGGATGCTACAATCAAGGTTAATATTTTACATCGAGTTATTCATCCTTTAATGCATGAGTGAAACAAGCAATATGTGTTTCTACTATGGGACTATAGATTCTGTGAACATTTTGTAATCTGTTTTATCACTGGAATTGCAGACAGGCATCATCAATCTTTTAAAGAACAGTCCAACAGACACACAGATTTAGCTTATCTCTGTGCAGAGAAGCAGAACTGTTCAATGATTGTATTACCTTAAGGGTTTCACTGACTGATGCTGCCCCTCCTGGGAAAATCTTCTCAATTTTCACCATGGGTTGAACTTTAGACTCAATGCCACCCGAAATGCTGATTCCTAAAATTAAAATTCAAAGCAAAAAACCTGTCTTAAATCACAAATGTTGCATTCATGAAAATGAGCAAAACTGCATAATGCTCTACTTTTTTTAAAATGGGCCAACTCGATCACAAACAAATGTGAACTGTTATAACCTAGTTTTATTCTCTAAAGTCCCAACCAGAACTTTTCCAGAGAAATGGAAAGACAAACAAAAGTTTTCCAAGGCTCAAAAACTAAACGTGAAATAAAGTTATTCTGTCAACATTCTAAAAGGGCGTTTCCCCAGTCTGGTATGTCAAGAGTAATCAGATTACAGAGCAGGAGATCTATGACTGAACTGAAATGAAATTTCTTCACTCAGAGGGTGGTGAAATAATGGAACAGATAACCAGGCAAAGTTGTAAAAAACATTTTTAAAGGAGTTAGTTATAATTCTAGATGCAAAAGGCACCAAGGACTGTAGGGCAGGCTGTCTTTTGGATCACAGGAGCTACACCAAAATTCTTTAACAGTGCATGAGGGGATTGGCCATACTTGATGATGTTCGGTCATACCTTCTTTTAAAGATATCTAATGAGGTTGTGCTTTTAACTTCCTTGAAAGAAATAGTTCATGGAGCTGAGATACTGCTACTTGTTACACATCTCAGAATTCATTTGGTAAATAATTAAATCTTCTAATAATTTATGAAATATGTTAACTACTCAAAGTACAATGCATTGCAGTACAGAAATTGGTAGAACTACTATTGGGTTTTAGACCTCCAAGAGGAACATGACTTTGGAGGCCTGCATGTCTCAATGACCCAGAGAGATACACTGGCCGGAGTTAGGGCTTTATGCTTTGGCTCTTGGCAGGGTCACCCATGCCAAACAGGTCAAAGAGTAGAGACCAGACTAAGAGTGGTCCACTGGTCCTCCAGGTTCAGGGGTTCAGCTCAAACTGTTACAGAAACAGCAATGAAGCATCCTTCTACATCTGAGTGTGACAGTATTCCTGAGTCTCCACCCGGGAATGCATGGCTGACAGCAGTGAAAAGCCAGAGGAAGCTACTGACATGAAGAAGGAAGTGCTGAACATTACCAGAAATGGAGGACCTTCATTGCTGCCCTAAATGCCAACAGCGTAATGGGCAGTTAGTAGTTTTTAGAACTAGCTGTATCACAGACAAGTGCTTTCACAAAGGAAGGATTAGGATGATCATTGCCTCTCTGTCAAAACTTAATCTATTAATTTACAGTTTAGTACGTTTAAGTATCATGGAGCAAAGGAACCTGTCGCAGTTCAGTCTTGTCCTTTATATTTAGCCAAGGTCAAAGATTATTGCCAGATATGGTATTTGTCAAACAGGAGCTGAAAGTTAAGTGGAAATATTGGGTAAAGACAAAAATAATCACTGGGCAAAAATGGACAGCTGTTCAAGTTGGTGCTTACTTTTGTCAGAAAACTCCCTTTAATCGACAGGAATGAGACCAGTGGGCTTCAGAGCAGCCAGAAATGAGCCTATATCATGTGGCTTAAAAGGCTAAATTCTCAGAATTTATTCCTGACTGAAATTTCTTTATGATAACGTTTGGTGCGTTAAATTTGGATCTTACATCAGGAAAAACAAATAAAATTGTGTGGTGCATGTCGATGGATTTGGGTGTACGATATTAGTGAGCCAGGTACACTGTGTACTGAGTGCAATGCAAGTGTATGCATACATTAGGTGCCACTGAATTCTGCCCTGCACTGCACAACTGATTGTAAAGGTATGTTCGAAGCGTGTACAATGGGGTACATCAGTGCATGCGGAATGACAACTTGTCAAGTATGCACAGTGGAAACATTATTAAAAAAATACAAAACATGGGAGAAAATAAACAAAGAATTATTTTATCAGTTTTTGGATGATGCAAGGTGAAGTCCATACCTAATGATTGCTTCATCTTGGACACTTTGACTGTCACCAGCTCATATTCTTGTACTTTATTTTCGGCGCTTTTCCCGATTCTTGTTCTAATTCCATCATTCATGACTTTTCTTTCTTCTTGGCCATTTTCCAAGATTTCCTTAGTCTCTGCATAAATTGGCTTTTCCTTGAGCTCACCTTGACCACCTACAGTTGTGTTTACCCCATGTAAGGTTCTACTGGGCAATGCTTCTCCGAACACCTGATCTAAAACAGGTCTTGCTTTTTTAGATTTGTTCACCGCTGAATATAATGGCAAGTCATAACTTGTCTCAGTTTTCTCTTTTTCAACTTTGTTATGGTTTGGCCTTGCTGTTCTTCTTCCTGTTTTGCCATTGCTGGACTGTTTGTCCAACATTTCTGACTGGTTTACATTGGCATCTTGCTTTGCAGCAGATGGTAATTCTGCAGACCTGTTAGAATCTGTCAGCAACCAGTTCGACCTTACTGGACTGTGGGAAGCACTTTTAAATGAAGTACTATCTATGTCATGATTATCTACATGTACATCTTTCAAAGACTTGAATGGTTTAGCATGATTCGCTTGAAGTGAATGTGAAATCTTTAACCTCTCGATTTCCTCCATCATCATCCTTTCCTTTTCATAATCCTTAAGTGGTTTCAGTTGGAAGCCCCCTCTATAATCTGTAGAGGGGAGAAAAAATTCAGATAAATAAGTTTTAAACAGAACAACCAATGAGAAACCGAAATACCATAAAATTTGATGAATATGGGACAGTAGATGGCTACTGCTCAACCATTGCTCAGCAAGGAAATGGATGGATTGGGTTGGGAATGGGAATGGGAAGGAATTGATTTATTTTATAGAGGTTTTCTGTACTCCAAGGATACCCTGTAAAATGTCTGGCACTATTTTGATCTGGGTTAATTTTTAGATATCCAAGGGCAGCTACTTAAAGCAAGTTTATGCCCACTGTATATAGTAATGGGCCCCATTATATCACTTAAGAACCCACCTGAGAAACTAGGCATCGCTGAGGAGCAGGCATTGGACCTGTACTATTGAGATATGACAGGTGTCTGAAAAAGACGTTATAATCAAAATAACATGTAATTTTGTTTTTTTAAACTCAAAGGGGAACAAAAAAAATCAGGGGTAGTGCCGCATAGGGTTTCAGTATCAGAACTGTCAAAAGCAGCCTAAATTTTTAGAACTGTGCAGAAGTTTTCAATTGAGCAGCTGACATTACTGATGTATTTATACGTTGACACCACAGATTGGACATTAATTAACCAGAAATCAAAGCCACACCTCACATGCTACTAACCTGGAATTGGTGTAATCAGGTGTCTCTTTGGTGTCAATCTATAGTTGCCCTGCCTAAGCACCGGAGATCTCCCTGTAAGAAATATTTTATTGACAATAAATTAATCAACATTACTGTTTAAATATCAGTGATGTCTTTTCATTAACTGTAAAAGTAATTTAATGGCTATTAAGATTGTACACTGCTGAAACTCCTGCAATAATACGGTAATTGTCACGAGAAGCTTACTTTCAGCATTTCAACTCTTTCTCTAATCCTGTTTATTATAGTAAACATGGAAAATATAGCAGAACACTTTAAAATGGAGACTCAGCAAATTTCACTTTTAATATTCACACTGAATTGGAGGAAACATATTCAAGAATATAAATAACATCATTACAAAATCCACTTCCTGCTCATAATTTGTTTTTATATTTCCCCAAATGAACCCATAAACCCGACCTTACAATTTTGTTCTAATTTATGCACTTTCATATATATATATATATATATTATTATAATTTATAGTATATTTTCTATAATGTGCTGCACTGCTGTAAACCAACAAATTTCACAACACGTCAGTAATAGTAAACCTGATTCTGAATTGATACAAGATTTGCTTTCACCATTCGTTTACCCTCTCCCTTCCTACCTTGGGCCAGAATTAAACATGGGAGCTGGAAAGGTAGTTTGCATCAGCTCCTATTATTTATGCACCATGTGGTTTAATCGAAACTGTACTAGGATTACATCATGCTGGTGATTCATTCCCATGTAGTCCCCGCTGGAAATGAAAGCAGACCAGGCACACTTCTTCTTCACCTGTGGCTGCACCTTTGTTTCATTTTGTTGGGCCTCAGTCTGTCTGTGTCATTTTGTCCCAGTAAGGCAAGGACATGTGTCCAGCCAAGAGCCTACTCCACACAGCCTTAAGGGATGTACCTATTGAAGCCCAGGTTTTCTACAAGAGTTATCACTGAGAAATGCCAGACGCTCTCACGCCTACACTGACATTGATTCTGAACTTCTCCCAAAGGATCCTTCCAAGTGACCATAGCAGATCTATGCCATGTCTCTAAATTAGTTGCTCACTACCTCATCAAAGAGGTCACCTAGGCATTAAAATCATGAAGAAATGATTTCACCTCATTTGAACACAGCAAAAGCATCATCTAAGACATAAATGAAAGTAGCCACCAACTGCACTATACACTCATTTGGCTCAAATTAATAAAACAGGCCTCTTAATGAACAGAAACATTTTCCATTTCTTTAATATGTGGATCCCCACAGTGGATACCATGTTTCCGGGTAGCATACTAGACCTTCATCCTGAGGAAGTACACTTTGCTGGATTTTTTTTAGCATTTTAGTACAATCCAGAGGAATGGATCCTATTTTTTTTTCATATTCCGATCAGCTCCCACACAGATTTACCACTCACCTACACGTTAGGGCAATTTGAAGTTGACAACTAACCTACCAGTCTGCAATTTTTGGGATACAAGAGGAAGCCAGAGTACCTGGAAAAAAACCCCACATGGTCACAGGGAGAACAAGTGAATACCACATAGGCAGCACCGGAGATCAGGACTGAAGCTGGAACTCTAGTGATGCGGGGCAGTACTCGACTAGCTGTGCTCCTGCTTTTCCCGGTTAATTCTCAAAAGCTGATCTTGTAAAGCCTTTTGCTTTTTCACATTATTTAAACTTCTCCTATTCAGAGTATTACTAATTCTTTTCACCTGCTATTCTCCTGGTTACTTTGTCTGAGAGCTATTTGGAGCTTCCTTTGGCCCTCTGAATGATTTACTATGCCTGTTAACTTTGAATTATGTATAAACCTGGTACAGAATACTGTGCAACACTCTTAATCCCTTTCAACTACTGTGAATAATTGTGCAAGGTTTTAGATGGAGTGCTCCCGAGTCTGAAGGTTGTGAATCCAAATCCCACAACAAACACTATCATAAATATCTGGGCTGCCTCGACACTGATGTCACCTTTCAGGAGAGATCTAATCTACAATGTGAAAGGTTCAATTTCATTATTTCACACAGGGATGTTAGCCCCAGTGGCTGAGCCAATATTTATCCCTCAATCAACATCCATAGAACAGACTGGGGTTGAAATTTGCCTCAGTCACTGGCATCAGATCAGTGGTGGTTTCAGAAATTCAATCTCATTGACTTCACTTATTGAGTATAAATTACTAGGCATCTAGCTCCAAGTAATGAATCACGAACAAGAAAATCTGCAGATGCTGGAAATCCAAAGCAACACACAAAATGCTGGAGGAACTCAGCAGGTCAGGCAGCACCTATGGAAATGAGTAAATAGTCAACGATTTGGGCCAAGACCTTTCTTCAGAACTGAGAGGAATACAGGCTTTGTACAATGTCACCTGGCAGAAAAATTCTATCATACCAAGCCCCTAAGCCCTCATGCACAATAGACAAGATATTGTACTCACAGTAAGAAGGCCAAGGCCTTTCTTTTGCTAACAGGGACCAAACTTCCAAGAGGACATTGAATATAAATAAAGCATGTGATAATATTTAACAGAAGAGCTTAGCTAAAATTCTCATGGGTATCAAAAGATAGCACAATAGGAGAGAATTTCCAGCTCAACATCTTCTGAAAGTCACCTTTTAGTTCACAATAATGTCAATAATTTCCTTCGGGATAAATAAAGTTTTATTTTACCTTACCTTACACAACACACACAAAATGCAGAAGGAACTTAGCAGATCAGGCAACATCAGTCTTGATGAAGGCCCGAAATGTCGATTCTTTATTCATTTCCACAGATGCTGCCTGATCTGCTCAGTTCTTCCAGCATTTTGTGAGTGCTATGTGCAGTAAAACATGAGTTTCAGAAGATAAGCACTCCACTGGGCAGGGCAGGAGCACAGCTGGTAGAGTGCCGCCTCACATCACCAGGGTCCTAGCTTCAGTCCCAACCTCCAGTGCTGTCTATGTGGATTTATTTGTTTATTTAGAGATTTAAAGTGGGACAGCCCCTTCCGACACAATGAACTGCCCAGCAGTCCACCTATCTTGGCCTAGCCTAATCACAGAACAACTTACAATGCCCAATTAACTTACTAACTGGTACATCTTTGGACTGTGGGAGGAGATCAGAGATCCTGGAGGAATCCCACGTATTCATGAGGAAGAATGTACAAACTCCCTACAGATAGTGTTGCAGCTGAATCCCAAACTGCAATGCCCCCAGCTACAACAGTGCCGCACTAACCACTATGCTACTGTGGTGTCCCTACAGTAATTTTGCGTGTGTTACTCTGGATTTCCAGCATCTACAGAGTCTAATATGTTCAGTTTTTACTGCACATCTCCAATTAACAAATTAATTGCTCTATTATGGAACATTTCCATAATATTTGTTAAGCAAAATTATTTCGTCCTGCTTTACACTTGAGACCTGGAAATGACATTTTAATGATCTTGAATCATAGCTTTTCTTTTGTGAAATCTGCCTTGCCCTCTTTGATTAGTTTCTCCTTATTTAGATAGTTAATATGTTCATCATTAATTAAATGTTATAAACTGTTTCCCCTCCATAGATGTTAATCTAATGTGTCAATGTAGCTTTAATTTTCTTTTTGAAAATGAGTATTACTTGATCTGCTGTCAAGAATCTGGTACACAGACGTACCAAATAAAGCTCCCAAGCACAATGTCAAGGATTTCAAAACTGTCGCCTGTTCTCTTCAGGGTCTTTAAATTCATCCTATCAGACTCTGAAACTGAGTTCTCTTTGAGCTGAACCTGCTTCTTGATCAATTATTTTGGAGTTGATCTGATTTATGTTGAACATCAGAGAGGAGAATGTAAAAGGAAGAATGATCTAAAAGAGAAAATGTAGTTTCACTGCATGTTTCCATTAGCCTGTAATTTATGAAAAACTGTGATCTTGATGACATGTTAATTTCTTTTTGCTTGTTTAAATTACAAATAAATTTAAGGCACTATTTCTGAAATAGTCGCAAAATCTCATGCTGTTTCAGCAGCTGAGAAGAAAATATCACACAATTTACAAAATTCATGCATTATCATAATGAACATGAGAAATAATCCACACAGACTCATTGATAATAAAACAGAAGTTTGTGTGTAGAAACTCGGCCTGAAACGTCGACTGCACCTCTTCCAAGAGATGCTGCCTGGCCTGCTGCATTCACCGGCAACTTTGATGTGTGTTGTTTGTGTGTAGAAAAATGCTTTTGTGATTAATAGGTAATATTCTTTCCCCATCATCATTACATACTGTATCGTATGACATAGGTTTCCATGACCGCAATTGTTCTTGGCAAATTACAGAACTGGTTTGCTGTTGCCTTCTTTTGGGCAGTGTCTTTACAAGATGGGTGACTCCAGCCATTATCAGAGGTTGTCTGCCTGGCGTCAATGGTCACATAACCAGGTCTTGTATTATGCACCAACTGCTCATACGACCATCCACCACCAGCTCCCATGGCTTCATATGACCCTGGTTGGAGGCTAAGCAGGTTCTGCAACTTGCCTAAGGGTGATCTGCAGGCTAGCGGAGAGAAGGAGCTCCTCACACTTCTTTTGGTAGAGATGCACCTCCACCCTGCCATCCAAGTATTCTTTATTCTTTTATATTCATGTTAATATAAACTGTGACCCAAAGCAGAACCTGGGCTTATTTTCAGCAGTACCCACAAAGTTTAATTGAAAATTGTCCTTGGGCTCCTTCGATATACCAGGTCAGAGATGCCATCACTCATTATACCTCTCCAGGCCGTAGGTGAAGACATCAATGACTTGGGCCTTGCTAAGATCTAAAACAATAACGGAGGAGACAGGCTGAGAACTCTTCTGCTCCAGACCCTGCTAACAAATATTAAAAAGAGGCGTCATCTGCATCTCCCACCCGCAAGACTTTCCAGTCTCTAAATCTATGACCTGTCAAGGAACTGTTCCAAAGATGAAAGACCCAAAGATTTTGTTCACCACTCACATGCATAGAGTCATACAGCAGGGAAACAGACCTTTTATCATATTTATCCATGCTGACTGTGTTGCCCAGCAAGCTAATCCTATCTGCCCCGTGTTTAGCCCAGAGACCTCTAAGCATCTATCCTGTCCATGTACTATGCTGTGGTTTTTAACTGTTGCTAACATGCCTAGCTCAACCACTATTTCTGGCAGCAAAATCCAAATATGCTCCATCCTTTTGCGAGAAGAAGCTGCCCCAATGTACCTCTTAAATCTCTTACCACCCCTTAGACCTATGCCCTCTTGCTTTTAGTAACTCCCACCCATGAGAAAAAGTCTGTCATCTTGTCTATACCTCGAATGATCTTATATGCTTCCATCAGTTCACCCCTCAATCTCTTACACTCTAGAGAATGAAGTCCTAATCTACACAACTTCCCCATGTAACTCAGGCCCCCAAGTCCAAGCAACATCGTGGTAAATCTTTCTTGCACTCCTAGCTTAGTAACATCTTTCTTATAATAGGATGACCAAAACTGTACACAATACTACAAGTATAACCTTATCAATATCCTATATAACTGCAACAGAAACAATAAGATAATTATAGACACATGAGATACTGCAGATGCTGGGCATCTGGAGCAATACACACAAAATGCTGGAGGAGCTCAGCACGTCAGGCAGCATCTATTGATGGGAATAAACAGTTTTGGGTTGAGACTCTTCCTTACTTCATTTGGGACCTGGGAACAGTTCTTGTAAATGAGGTCTTTTGAGTTAAAATCTGCCATTTTCATGATGGTTGCATACTTCACTGCCCAATTAAGGTTGATTTATACTTGTACGTACTAGCTTATGCCGCAGCCTACGCAAGTGGGCTATGCCGTTGTGAGCATTTATTCTTGTGCATTGGTGTGTCTGCGTCGCTCTGCAATTCACCGCCAAAATGCTAGTTGGCGATGGGGTTTCTATGCCACTGTGTTGAGTTTCTTCATGTTGAAACTCAACACGAAGAAACTCAAACGTCAAACAATGGCGACTGAAACTGAAGGAGGGTGAATTTTCTGTGCCTATCTCCGGCCACTGAGAGACATGGACAAGGAAATTCATTTCAAATATTTTCGGATGTCGGCAGGTAGATTTGACGATTTGGTTCATCGTCTCCAACCATTTATTTCACATCAGTGTACGCACAGTATACTCAGAGACTGGCAATTACCATTCGAGTTTTAGCTTCAGGTAGAAGTCAACAGGCTGTAGCAGCTAGCTACAAACTGGCATCAAGCACAGGGCCCTCCATAGTTTTGGAGGTCTGTAAAGCTTTATGGAAAGCATTGCAGCCAGAGTTCCTTCCCTGCCCTTCAGTCACCCAATGGGAAGCTATTGCAGCGTAGGAGGAAATGTGATGCTGCCAAGCGGACCAATCACAGTTGTTGCGGTCTGCGATGCCACGACGCATAGTTACATTTTGGGAGAGGTGTGCGTTAGGCTACGGCATAGGGTTTGCAGCTACGCCGTACCTATTGCGTACATTTGACGCACAAGTATAAATCAGTCTTCAGGCAATAATACACACAATTAACACCCCAAACTTAAACTATTTGCTACAGATCTGAACAGGAAGGCTGTTGATGATGACACAGAAGAACCTATATGAAGCTGATATTATCCATCCAAATATAACACACAAAAACCTGGAAATAATTCTAGCCAACAAAAGATGTGTTAAATCCTCCTCATAGATGTACACCTTCACGTGCATAGATGATTCAAAATATTTTCAGCCACCCACAAGCATCAAACAAAACTAATGTACAATGCATGTACAACACCACAGAATTTCTAAGTCAAAAACAAAAAATACTCCAACTGCTTTGTTGACTGTAAGTGATCTTTCTCTCATAACTTGTCACTATTCTTGTACAACAATCCCACCTGCTCTGATCTTCAGAATATCATATGCTTCCAGTTCATAAGGCATCACCATACTGTCAAACCTTCCTAGGTCAGTTGGTCCAATGATGGTCCTTCAAAGTCAAGAAAGATACAACAAGCCAATCAGAAACAATGATATCCATCAGGTAAATACCAGAAATTTACAGAAGTGTGAAGGAGCATTGTTTAATAACATATTTATTTATTTATTGACATACTGCTGTTCTGATCTTCGGAATATCGTATGTTTCCAGTTCTGGCCCTTTGAGCCACACCGCCCAGCAATCCCCTCATTTTATCCTAGTCTAATCATGGGATAATTTACAATGACCAATTCACCTACCAATCAGTACAGCTGGGAATGGTCGGAGGGAACCAGAACACCCAGAGGAAACACATGCGGTCACGGGGAGAAGGTACAAGCTCCTTATAGGCAGTGGCAGGAATTGAATCCGGGTTGCTGGGTACTATAAAGTGTTGTGCTAACCACCATGCTACCGCCTACAGCAAAAGCTTTGAATAATATTTAAATATATTCATTCACATTTATAACAGATTCAGGCAATAATTATATACGTTTTAGGAGCATTGAGGAACAGCTTCTTCCCCTCTGTCATTAGATGTATGAATAGTCCCTGTACCCCTGAACATTACACTATTTTTCTCCAGACCCGATGAAGGGTTTCAGCCCGAAAAATTGACTGTTCTCTTTTCCAAAGATGCTGTCTGGCCTGCTGAGTTCCTCCATCATTTTATGTGTGTTGCTTGGATTTCGAGCACCTGCAGATTTTCTCTTGTTTGTGATTACACTACTTTGCTCTTTCTTTGCATTATTTATTTATTTTTATATTAATTATTTTTAATTATAGCAATGTTTGTATTACGCTGTACTGCCGCTGCAAAACAACAAATTTCATGACATATTTCAATGAAAATAACCCTAGTTCTGATTTCCATAGAGGTCTGAATTTTAGGATGATATTTGTCATGTATAATTTTTCCAGGTTACCAATTACTCTGCTAAATGTCTTTCCCAAACAAACACATTACAAAGATGAAGATAGGCAAACTTAACTTAAAACTTTATTTAACTCCTCTCAAATCTCTCAGAGATTCTTGAAATGACTGAAGAAAATGTTTGAGCTATTCAATTCACTATCATTTCATTGACAATGCCATTGATCATTTACCCAATGAGTGGTGGTTTAAATTGGAGCAATTTCACACTGCATCAGTTTTCTAGTGGAGAGAATATATCGTACTGAAAAAAAGGTAACATACCTATTTTCCTCACTGAATTAATTTCAACTAAGCTTGACAGGTTTGGGTGGCACACATCCTTTAGACACAATGAATCAACCAGCGCTCCAAAAAGTGGTGTCTTTATTATCTGAAGCAAGTTTAGGAAGCAGAAGCCATCAAAATCATGAAACTATTTTAAAAGTATAAATCGTTAATTTTATTTTTCACTTTTTTTTATTTGGGGTAATAATTGTGCGCCATGGTAGTGTAGCAGTTAGCGGGATGCTATTACAGCTCGGGGCTTCAGAGTTTGGAGTTCAGTTCCGATGTCATCTGTAAGGAGTCTGTACATCCTCTCTGTGGAATACATGGGTTTTCTCTTGGTGCTCCGGTTTCCTCCCACAGCCCAAAGACATACCAGTTAGTAGGTTAATTGGTCATTGTAAATTGTCGAAATAAATAATTCATAGTACACTCTTATAAATAAAGTTATTTGAAATCAAAGTTAAGTATTTTATTTAATAATCAGGAAGTTTCAACAAAAGATTTATGGAATTAAAAATTAGCTTTTTGTACAGCTTGTCTCTTGGAAACTATACAGTATTGTAATGATGAATTGGTCTTGTGTTTCTTTCATCAATGAAAGTTCAGAGTTTATTATTTCCCACTAATTACACCATCAAAAAATTCAAGACCAATAATTTTCACATTTATGTAAATGCAAGAAATTTAAATAAGCCATTGGGTGAAACATGCTGCTATATGAATTGCCTGAATATTTACATAATGTAGTACATTATTCAATAATCTCACTGATTATAATATTGACCTCTGCAGATTATAATTTTGTAAGAAGGGTCTGATGATATGCATATAATCTGCACCAACAATTCTGAAGGACTGCTGCACTATCAGAGGTACAGAATCGTTTAGATGAAACATTTGAGATACCTGGTTAAATAGATTAATGCTATTTTCTTTTTCATGAGCTGCTTTCTCAACCTGATTAAAAGAAATAGGCTGTCAAGTTTCCTCACATTAAAGTAGCCATATTTCATTGTAATTAACGCAACACACATCAAAGTTGCTGGTGAACGCAGCAGGCCAAGCAGCATCTGTAGGAAGAGGTGCAGTCGACGTTTCAGGCCGAGACCCTTCGTCAGGACTAACTGAAGGAAGAGTGAGTAAGGGATTTGAAAGTTGGAGGGGGAGGGGGAGATCCAAAATGATGGGAGAAGACAGGAGGGGGAGGGATAGAGCCAAGAGCTGGACTGGTGATTGGCAAAAGGGGATACGAGAGGATCATGGGACAGGAGGTCGGGGAAGAAAAACAAGGGGGGGGGACCCAGAGGATGGGCAAGAGGTATATTCAGAGGGACAGAGGGAGAAAAAGGAGAGGGAGAGAAAGAATGTGTGCATAAAAATAAGTAACAGATGGGGTACGAGGGGGAGGTGGGGCCTAGCGGAAGTTAGAGAAGTCGATGTTCATGCCATCAGGTTGGAGGCTACCCAGACGGAATATAAGGTGTTGTTCCTCCAACCTGAGTGTGGCTTCATCTTTACAGTAGAGGAGGCCGTGGATAGACATGTCAGAATGGGAATGGGATGAGGAATTAAAATGTGTGGCCACTGGGAGATCCTGCTTTCTCTGGCGGACAGAGCGTAGATGTTCAGCAAAGCGGTCTCCCAGTCTGCGTCGGGTCTCGCCAATATATAAAAGGCCACATCGGGAGCACCGGACGCAGTATATCACCCCAGTCGACTCACAGGTGAAGTGTTGCCTCACCTGGAAGGACTGTTTGGGGCCCTGAATGGTGGTAAGGGAGGAAGTGTAAGGGCATGTGTAGCACTTGTTCCGCTTACACGGATAAGTGCCAGGAGGGAGATCAGTGGGGAGGGATGGGGGGGAACGAATGGACAAGGGAGTCGTGTAGGGAGCGATCCCTGCGGAATGCGGGGGGGGGGGGAGGGAAAGATGTGCTTAGTGGTGGGATCCCGTTGGAGGTGGCGGAAGTTACGGAGAATAATATGTTGGACCCGGAGGCTGGTGGGGTGGTAGGTGAGGACCAGGGGAACCCTATTCCTAGTGGGGTGGTGGGAGGATGGAGTGAGAGCAGATGTGCGTGAAATAGGGGAGATGCGTTTAAGAGCAGAGTTGATAGTGGAGGAAGGGAAGCCCCTTTCTTTAAAAAAGGAAGACATCCGCAGGGATTGCTCCCTACACAACTCCCTTGTCCATTCGTCCCCCCCATCCCTCCCCACTGATCTCCCTCCTGGCACTTAACCGTGTAAGCGGAACAAGTGCTACACATGCCCTTACACTTCCTCCCTTACCACCATTCAGGGCCCCAAACAGTCCTTCCAGGTGAGGCAACACTTCACCTGTGAGTCGACTGGGGTGATATACTGCGTCCGGTGCTCCCGATGTGGCCTTTTATATATTGGCGAGACCCGACGCAGACTGGGAGACTGCTTTGCTGAACATCTACGCTCTGTCCGCCAGAGAAAGCAGGATCTCCCAGTGGCCACACATTTTAATTCCACATCCCATTCCCATTCTGACATGTCTATCCACGGCCTTCTCTACTGTAAAGATGAAGCCACACTCAGGTTGGAGGAACAACACCTTATATTCCGTCTGGGTAGCCTCCAACCTGATGGCATGAACATCGACTTCTCTAACTTCCGCTAGGCCCCACCTCCCCCTTGTTCCCCATCTGTTACTTATTTTTATGCACACATTCTTTCTCTCCCTCTCCTTTTTCTCCCTCTGTCCCTCTGAATATACCTCTTGCCCATCCTCTGGGTCCCCCCCCCTTGTTTTTCTTCCCCGACCTCCTGTCCCATGATCCTCTCGTATCCCCTTTTGCCTATCACCTGTCCAGCTCTTGGCTCTATCCCTCCCCCTCCTGTCTTCTCCTATCATTTTGGATCTCCCCCTCCCCCTCCAACTTTCAAATCCCTTACTCACTCTTCCTTCAGTTAGTCCTGATGAAGGGTCTCGGCCTGAAACGTCGACTGCACCTCTTCCTACAGATGCTGCTTGGCCTGCTGCGTTCACCAGCAACTTTGATGTGTGTTGCTTGAATTTCCAGCATCTGCAGAATTCCTGTTGTTTTCATTGTAATTAATTACTTTGAAAGGATCTTGGAAAATCCTTAAGCTTTAAAGAAATACGAATGCAAGTTGCCTTCTTCCTTGTATATCAGTCTGTACAAGCCACTGTTCTTTTTCTCAGCAGGATTACCATTATTTCAATCTATTTCTGAGTTACCTGCACATGCACAAGAAAAAAATCAAACCACATCCAAACAAAATCTATTAAAATGATCAAGAATTCATCACATGGGGAGTTAGCGTATAAATCTGCTCATACCTTTATCCTGCCTGGTGCAGTGCTCAATCACAACATTTGACACAGAACATTATAGCACAGTATAGGCTTTGCAGCCCACGATGTCGTGCTGATCTTTTAATCTACTCTAAGATAAATCTATCCCTTCCTCCCACATAGCCCTCCATTTTTCTGTCATCCAAGTGCCTATCCAACTCTCTTAAATGTCCCTAGTGTATCTGCCTCAACCACCCCACCCCCAGCTATCGTGTTCCACACACCCATCACATTCTGTGTAAAAAAAAGTTAACTCTGATATCCCAGCTAGACTTTCCTCCAATCACCTTAAAATTATGTCCCCCGGCATTATCCACTTTCGACCTGAGAGAAAGTCTCTGGCCGTCCATTTGATCTATGCCTCTTATCATCTTGTACATCTCTATTAAGTCACCGCTCATCCTCCTTTGCTCCAGCTCACTCAACCTATCCTCATAAGACGCGCTCTCCATTATACTGACACATCACCTTCCTATAATGAGGCGGCCAGAAATAACTTCAATAGATCAGTATTCTGATATTTTATGCAACCATTTATGATGATTAATTGACAAAGATTTATGCAATTTAATGCAGAGACATTTGTTAGCATTCAGTATGATAGGTTGTCCTCTTCTCAAGTAAATAATGTTTTACACTTTGATCCTTTATTAAACATACATGGAGCAGTAAAATTGTTATATTATTTATCGAATTAGATCTTGAATTGCACTCTTCCTCTTACCTGATTTCTCTCAATATCAGCAGCTTCTCTGGTTTATCTAATATGTGAAGTAGAGGCCGCACCAGATCTTCCACCCCACTACCTGAAACATACTACACACAGAATTGATTCTAAAGTACAAATTATTGTAAAGAAAATGTAAGTAACATTGCATCGGCTACAAGTATTTTATAATAAGCAACAAAGAATCTGCTTAGGCTCCTTTCTCACTACTTACCTTCTCACTTCTCCACTCTGTCCTGATGCTGGGTTTCAAACCCAAAATCTCAATAATTCCTCTTCCCCTACACATGTTCCTCCAGCAGATTGTTTATTACTTCAGCATCATCAGTCTCTTTTCTCTCTCTTATTTATATACCAATTTTAACACATTAGAGCATCCCATATTTAATTATCCAGCCACTTTAAAACATATCAGGGCAGATGCTTACATACGGAGGGAGGTTTGAAACAGCATCCTAATGGAGAAGGTATTCAGGACAGAAATTCTAGACTTCATGTTCTGAACAGTTGAAAGCACAGGCATTGATGGTTGAGCAAATCAATTTGAAGATGTGTTGTCCAAAATGCCCATGGCGTCAGACACGACACAGATTAAAATAGCTACAATTTAGGCAATAAATATTAAAACATTTGATTAAGTACAGTGATGAGGAGATGCTTTGCACTGTGCATTGTGGAAAACACCAACAGAGTAATGCATTAAGATAGAAAGTATATTTACTGCAAGTGCAGTTTAAATTTTGTTTTGCACTCCACATCCAACTAAGTTTGGTCGCTGAAAAGGAAGCAATTTGTCAACAACCACAAGCAGGTTTGACATGTGGTTTAAGGAAATGGTGTTTAAAGGTGTTGGAACTTAGAAAATTACGAGACTGAATTCAGGCTAATTCCCAGCATGGTCTCTTTGGCCCAAATAGTCTATTCTATTTTACAGTTTCTTAATGCTGTGTAGAAATCCAAAGAATATTATTTAATGCCATCTAGTGGATGATTAGATATTAATAAATTCTGCCAGTTTTTTAATTATAGCATTATGCACATTTTTTCAATGAGTTCTTCTATTTAATGATAGCACAACTCTCAACACATCCATCAATGGAACTGACATATACTACACTTTGGAAGGAAATCATGTTAAAATAATTGTTTTGACCTTCAGATGGATATCCAGATTGCTACCAAAGTACATTTTGCAGCAAACTGAATCATTGTAAGAGTCTAACATTTCAGTAAAAGTATTTCTAATTGTTTTAGTAATTTATTCAATAGTGTGATGCTACAATATTAATTTGTGAGTAAACAAAAATAGTTTGTTGTTGCAGTATTTAGAATGTGAGAGCAAAAAAACAATCCCTTCAGCCCACTAATCTATCAAACACCCATTTACGCAAATCCTACGCTAATCCCATTTTATTCTCTCCATAGTCCTGTCAATTCTTCCCAGATTGAAAGAATGAGGGGAGATCTCATTGAAACTTATCGAATATTGGGCAACAAAGATTTTGCTTCCTGAATACGTTTGGATGTAGCTTATGGATTTTGGGCTGTTGATCATGAAACTTCCCTATCACGCACCATTTCTTTGAAATCACATGTATTTGTTATTCCAATTCATAATTCATCAGTGAGAATTCGCCCATGATGTAAGCTGAAAAGTTTTCTATCTTGTCCAGGCATGCCTGGTCATGCTTAGGGAGGGTGGATGCTGCATGGCAGAACAGGTTTTAAAAAGGCTTAAGAAGCATCACACACACATCGTTCTGTGCATTGCCTTTACATGTATATCGGTCTGCAATCACGTTGATATGCATGCATCGTAGCATGTCGTGTGTACTCATAATAAAGTCATTGTGTCTTCAGTAGTTGTGATAGCAAAATGTCTCACCAATGTTGCAACAGCCGTGATACTTTGTTACATTTGTGGCGAGTATATGCTTAAATCTCAAAAGACAGAGCATGACTCCTCTTATTAAGAAAGCCAAATGTTCTACTTTGGGTACAAAACTGGTGACCAAGACAAAGCTTGAGCTCCTCACATTTGTTGCACATGTGCTGTCAATCTTAGAGCTTGGCTCAAAGGTACTCAGAACTCAATGCCGTTCACTGTCCGGATGATACGGTGAGAGCAGAAGGATCATGTGACAGACTGCTACTTCTGTCTGACCAGTGTGTCTGGTTTCTCTGCTAATAACAAGAAATCCATTGAATACGCCAATCTCCCTTCAGCCATGAGATCTGTGCTGCATGACGATAGTCTTCCAGTACCGAAGCCACCAGACACATGGAGTCTAGAGGAGGCAGATGATGACGTCATGATGCACAAGCCAGAAATGGAAAATGACACTAATATTGAAACAGATTTTGAACCCTTTATGCCAATTGAGCCTCATCTGAAAACTCAATCTGAGTAAAGTCACCTGGTCAGAAACTTGGTTTTGTCAAAGGCAAAAGTAGAATAACTGGGTTAAAGACTGCAAGGATGAAATCTATTGTCACCAGACATGAAAATTTTTGAAGGATTTGATATTTGAGACAGATGTTTCCCAGAGTGACTAGTGGCAACATTAAGGAAGGCATTTTTGTTGGTCCACAAATCAAACAGGTCATCAATGACAGGCAATTCAAAGAACTTCTAGTGAGACTGGAGAAAATCACATGGAAGGCATTCAAGGATGCTGTTGAAAATATACTTGGCAACTACAGAGCACCAAACTATGTGTAGATGGTTGAAAACATGCATCAAGCATACAAAACCATGAACTGCAACATGTCAATAAAGAATCATTTCCTGCATTCCCATTTAGATTTCCTCCTTGCAAATCTTGGCACTGTCAATGATGAGCATGGTGAAAGGTTTCACCAGGACATTGAGGTCGTGGAGAAAAGGTACCAGGGCAAGTGAGATCCATCAATGCTGGCTAATTATTGTTGGACACCCAAGTGAGAAGCCTCAGACACTGAGTACAAATGAAAGTCAAGAAAACAGTTTTTACTTAATTGAACTATTGCAAAGTGTCACAAATAAACACATCATATTCAATAAATGTTGATTTCTCGTTTCTCCAGATTCCTGTGTAATACAAGTAGTCTGAAATTATATTTGTGTTCAGCTTCAAGTGGTCCATCATAACCACAAAAATTACTGAGGAAGCAACACTTCCGAAAAAATCTGCGGTCTAGTGATATTGGAAGACCTAGATAGAGAGGACAGGAAGAGGATGTTTTTTTTTATGGGTTGGGTGATCTATGACTGCAGCACACAACTTCAGCTTAGCAGGATATCCCTTTAGAATAGAGATGCGGAGGAACTTCTGTAACCAGAGGGTAGTGAATCTGTGGGATTCATTGCCACAAACCACTGTGGGGGCAAGTCATTGGGTATATTTAAGATGAAATTTGTTAGGTTCATAATTAGTAAGGATGTCAAAGCTTACGGGGAGAAGGCGGGAGAATGGGGTTGCAAGAGTTAATAAATCAGCTATGATGGAAATGGCAGAGTAGGGTTAATGGGCAGAATGGCCTAATTCTGTTCCTATGTCTTATGGCAGACAACCCAATAGGCAGACTGCGAGAACCAAATGTCTGGACCGCGCCAACCCATTGGCACTTAGGTGAACGCACCCGTCATAACATGTAAATAAAGCGCACGCTGCTCTGATTTATTTTAACCTCATCCCACATTGTACACTTGATCTACGCCCTCCTAGAGCGCGTGAATCTGCCTTCTAAGTGAATTGTTACCAGTAGTAAGTCATGGACCCTAAACCAAGAACAACATGGCCTGCGCGAAAAAGCGCAAAGTTGACCAGGAAAACCATCAGTTCAAATCTGACTGGACTGATCAATTTTGTTTTACTTTACCGGACCATGCCAATGCTAAACCAACATGCTTAATATGCATGCAGTCCGTAGGTGTCTGCAAATCAGAAAATCTAAAGCAGCACTTCAACACTATGCATGCTGCCAGTTTTAATGCCAACTACCCTGCAAAATCAGATCAATGCAAACAAAAAATTGCAAGTATGATAACATCATACAAGCACTCTGTTTCTACTATCTGTAAGCCAACATCTGCACAAGAGAGCGCAACAGCTGCATCATTGCATGTGTCATGGAATCTTGCCAAAGCTAAGAAGCCATTCGCTGATGCTGGGTTGATTAAAACGTGTGCAATTGATATGGTTGGCGAAGTTTTAAGTCATGATGAGAAAACCAAGAAAACGGTTGTGGAGCTATTAAAGACGGTGCCATTGTCGGCTAACACGGCAACAAGAAGAGTAGAAGTTTTAGCGGAGGAGCGTTTTTCCAATTCTGTTGCCACAACAGAATACAGGCCCAACATCAGAAGGATTGCCTCATCCCGTCGCTGTCACTTCTCTCACTGATTGGTGAGTGAATCAATTTATTTTTGTCCATTTGTCAATCTTATTGTGGTATAATAATATTACGACAACAATAATACTGATAATTTCATTTATAGCTACACTTCATACTTCCAATGCTACATAGCTTAATTAAAAAGAACAAATAAATTAAATGAGAGAACAGAAACAGTGGAAAAGACAGTACTACTAAAACTGTGTGGAAGAGAAGTGATGAAGACTACCATATTTACTGTGTGTGTGTGTGTGTGTGTGTGTGTGTGTGTGTGTGTGTGTGTGTGTGTGTGTGTGTGTGTGTGTGTGTGTGTGTGTGTGTGAGAGAGAGAGAGAGAGAGAGATTTTAAGTCCCAGATGAGTTCTCAATGTGACAGCTGACAATTGTGATAGCTACAGTCATAATTAAATGGTTGGTTTTGGACTTATTCTGTTTCAAGAGTGCATTTTTTTTTCTTGTGTGACCCACAAAACACAGGCTTTGAGAATCCCAGGCCTAAATTATTACTACTACTACTACTAATAATAATGGTAATGGTAATAGCAGCAACAACAACATCTGCCCATAAAACAACTTACTGGTGCAATGAAAAAAAACCCTAGACGCTTTGGCCCTTGGCTTGGCATGCTTGACGTAATTTGGCCCTTGTGGAAAACTAATTGGGAAACCCTGTCTTATGGTCTAATTCTCCCATTCATCTACACACTAGGGGCAATTGTCAGTGGCCAAGTAACCTGCCAACCTGCATGTCTTTGGGATTTGAGAGGAGACTAGAGCTCCCAGGGAAACTGAGACAGATACAGGCAGAATTACGTATACTCCATACAGGTAACACTGGAGTTCAGGAGTGCACCTTGGTCTCTGAGGGCACAAGACAGTAGCTCTATCAGCTTCACTCACTGTGGCAGGAAGAAACTAAAAGATGTTACTAACTATTCATTTATGATGGAAGATGGGGAGATACAATGTAATGTAAGATTGAAATTTAATACTGAATAGAATGTGGGTAGCTGCATTCTGAACATTTGGAATTTATGGAGCATGAAAATGGGAGGAAAAGAGAAGAATAGGGTAGAATCAGATGAGTAATAAAAGGGTAGGAGCTCAGTAGGGCAGAGCAGGAAATGCAAATAAGTCTTGGTATTGGACAGGAGTGGAATTATAGCTTAGATCATGATTGTGATATTTAAGGGAATTACCTGCTTACAGTGACGCAAAATGGCATTTACTTCATCTTGACTCAGGAGCTTCCTGGCAATGTCTTCAATCACAGTTAAACAGTGACTGTATGTGTCTGCTGTGGAGAGACCATTTTTGTCTGTCTGAGGGCCAAACGTTTTCAAGCGAAGGCCTCTATCTTTATCTGAAATGAGAGATAACACCAAAATCCAATCATATTCATGAAGAAAGCAATCACATATGAAACAAGCTGATTAAAATTACTCAATGACTACTCAAAGTGATCCATGCTCAAATTTAATCAACATAGATTTTGACATGCTGTCTGTGAAAAGTATACACAAAACCCTTTATTGAGCAAAGATTGCTCATTTAATGTGAAGCAAATTAATGGAAAATGCAATAAGAATATAATTGCTCCACACACAATATTTTCAAAAGTTATTATACACCTAATGTGCTCTTTACTTAATGGAACCACAAGAGCTTTTACATTCCTTAAGAAAAAGAATAATGACAAAATAAAAGATGTCTCAGGAATGCTAATGATTATAAAAACATTATCTTTTGGATTATAAAAATTATATTTTGAAGGAGTGTAGAAACAGTTCAAAATTATTAATTACCAAGCATACTACAAACATTTACCTCGCTTCAGACTTCTGATGACGAATTTTTCAACAGCAGTTACTGAAATGGAAAGAAAGGCAAGTAAAATAATTGTCACTTTGTACTATAACAATTACAAGAACGGTAAGGACATTCACGGGGATTAGTCAGTTTTGAAGAATTTAATTTACAGTAATGCAAAAGAGGAGCAATTACTTTTGGAGTATATGAGCAAATTTGAAAATGATCTTAAGAGTTATAGAACACTACAGCATAGAGACAGGCCCTTCAACCCATCTAGTCCAAGCCCACTATTATTTGCCTAGTCCAATCCACCCACACCTAGACCTTAGCCCTCCATAGCGCTACCATCTACTTATCTAAACTTTTCTTAAACATTGCAGTAGAAACCACATCCACCACTTCAGCTGGCAGGCCATTCCACACTCCCACTGCCCTCTGAATGAAGAGGATCCCCCTCAGGTTTCCCCTTCAATATGTTACCGTTCACCCTTAACTTACGACCTCTAGTTCTAATCCCACCCAACCTGAGGAGAAAACACCCGCAAGCACTCACCTTATCTATACCCATCATAATTTTGTATACCTCTATAAGATCTCCTTTCAGAAAATAAAGTCCTGTTCAACTTTTCCCTGAAACTCAGGTCCTTGTCCGAGCAACATCCTTGATCCTTTATCCTCATCAACCTGAGAAGAGATCAGGACTTTTTTTTGCAGTGGAATTATGCAGTTTATTAAGTAGGTTATTTCAACAAATGTGAGTCTTTGCTTTAAGTCTGCACCACATTATTATTCGTGTAACCTTGTCTAGCCCCTGTACTTAGACATCTCTAGTTCTGGCCCTGGAATGTAAAACATACAACAGTGCAACACAGGAATAGGCCAGTCAGCCCACAATGTTGTGCAGAATGAATTAAACACTTTTCAGGCCATGCTATCTACTCGCTACTACCATCGGGCAAGAGGTCCAGAAGGTTCAGGAACAGTTATTATCTTTCTACAATCAGACTCCTGAACCAGAGTGGATAACTTCACTCACCTCAACATTGACTCCATAACTTATGGACTCATTTTCAAGGATTTTACAACTCATGATTTCAATATTATTTATTAATCTAACTGTTTATTTTCTTTCTGTACTTGCACAGTCGTCATCTTTTGCACATTGTTGCTAGTGTGTAGTATTTCATTGATTCTATTGTGTTTCTTTGTGTTGGGCACGTGGCCAAGTGGTTAAGGCATTCGTCTAGTGATCTCAAGGTCGCTGGTTCGAGCCTCGGCTGTGGCAGCATGTTTGTGTCCTTAAGCAAGGCACTTAATCACACATTGCTCAAACATCTGTGCGAGGAGTGGCGCTCCACACAGACTTCCAATCTGCACCTTGTAAGGCATAAGAATGCCTGACGCAGGCCTCCCATGGTCTGAGTCGACGTTCCCTTCCCCTTTGTACCTACTGTGAATGCCTGCAAGAAAATGAATCTCAGGGACAAATAGCAACAAATACGCACTTTGATAATAAATTTACCTTGAACTCCCAAACCTCATTGCATTTACTCCATCTATATCCCTTACCTTCTCTAAATTTTGCTACAATAGTTCTGAAATGCAACAAATACTGTTATTTTTATTAAGTATTTATTAAGTAAGCAAGAGCCCTACATTGAAACTCAAAATCTTTCCAACATGTTATATAAGCTGCCTTTGGCCACTTCCATGAAACACTAGTCAATAACTTATGATAAAACCAAAGCTTGCAGATTATAGTTGCATGCTGGCTAACGTTGCTAATACCGAGTCAAATCACCTAGTAATTCAGGCAACATATTGGACATGGAATTGACACTAAATTTCCTCTATCTTTGAAAGTGCTTAGAAGAAGGAAGAACTACTATTGCTTTTACCAGTTCCATAGTATGCCCTATTTGGTGATGTTCAAACCCACCAAATGGATATCTTTGAATATTCTGCTAGTGATCAAAGTTTGGTTAGTAGAGGAAAATTTACTGTAAAGCAGCTATTAAGAGTGGCCCAAATTCTCTTTCTACTATCAACAGATCTGACAATCACATGGTCTTTTTTTAAACGGCACAAAGCCCTACCCTACTGTACAAATAGCTCATTTCTCTGAGTCAACACCAAGGTATTCTGATGGGTGTGCATTTCATTCTAGCACACTCCCATCAGCATGCTTACTAAGCCCACATAATTACCATCAATAGTACTTCAAACAACGGTAAGTTCAAAATATTAAAAAAAACCAGCAAACTCAATTCTGACACCAAGCTTTAGAGATGAAGGTTTTCATGCACTTTTCTGCTATTCTGCCTCATATGATACATTTCATAGTTAATTACATTCATGGATCAAGGACCATTCAAGAATTCAATTACACTTACTATCAAAGAATGTATAAATTATGCACCTTGAGATTTGTTTGCTTACAGGCAGCCACAAAGCACAAAACCTGAAGAACCCAATTAAAAAGAACATAAAAAATGAAAAAAAAACACACACATCATGCAAACAATAGAAGTAAACGACAGCATTCCGAACCAGATTAAGGCGTTAGATCTGGTTCCCTGAACAGCTGGAGTAGCCTACTCATGTTAGCCATTTCAGTTAATCATATCAGCAGGACAAAGATGTCGCGAAACTCACAAAGACAAAGCCGCCGGAGAAAGGAATGAACATCATCGGAGAGTGAGCGAAATCAGCCTGACCCTCACTCGGGCTTTCCAGTTTATCAGGACTGGCGTTTAAATTGTCCAAGCACAGGGTAGTGCCTTGCTCTAGGGTCCTGGTGAGGCAATACCGTTGGGCTGCACAGGCCGAAGCCGTTCGCAACCTCACTAAATCGGCTTGGCACTTGGAGCGTCCGCAATGACTCCTCTCCAAACGTTCACTCCAACAGCAATACAAACTCAGTCTGCAACCCCATCCTGAACATGTTTCCCCTCGGCTTTGTGATGCACCTGCACGGCCGATCCTTCAAATCAGCTTTGTTTCCACTTGCTTCTTTATTGATTGCAGTAACAGTTGATCACAATTTACTTCAGAAAAGGTGTTATTAGCAATGTTTTTAGTCATACTTCTTGCCATCTGAACTACCAGCGAGTTGTTGCTCAACTTCAGTAGCACCATCTTAAACCAAAAGTTTTATGATTATTTAAATAAAATACTTAAATGAACAATAGTAGAAAAATAGAGAGACACTTGAATTGCTACATTAACAGCTCAATACACGTTGGGCCAAGTAGATTTCTGGCAAGACTTTGTTATTGTGCATAAAATCGTAATACCCTGCAGTAGAACAACCTTGCTGGTTTAGCAAACTCAGAGGCCTTTCCTCTTACAGCGCCACTGTGGAATGAAACAGGAAGGTGGTGAGGCTGGATTCTGGAAGAAGGCCAGTGAGAAGCAGGGTGAGGATGGAGCTGTCATCAGAAATAACACTTTTTATTTCAAATATTCCTACTTGAGTCCAGTTCCCAGAAACTTAGTTCAAAGGAAAGACCCATGAAGTTGTATTGAAGCATATGCCCAAAACCTTGTGAAGCCTTGTTTCTACAGGTGTGGTTTCCCACATGTATCCTAAGCCAGTATTTATTTATGGAGGTGAATCCTGGCATGTTTTTTTTGCCATCACACATCTATGTATGTCTGGTGGCCATGCACCAGACATAACAACAACCTCAAAGGAAACTTATGGATTTATAGACACCATCTTCTAGTCAGATCTCCAACGAAATCACATAACTGTATCTGGACATTTCAATGCATTTTAAAAGCTCTACATTTTTCCAGTGCCAAAGCACTCCACAGAACATAAACTCTTTCATTTGAAAATTCTAAGAGGAGCTGCTGACATTACAGAACAACCACCTGCAGTTAGCCTTTAAACATAGAAATATGCCCCAAAACAATGTGCAAAGCCTACAGCAAAAGACATTCAGCTAGGGAAGGCAAAACAAAAACAAACAAAATATCTAAAGAAATAGAAAGAATTTAGAGAATGTGTGGTGATGCAAAGATATTTAGAAGTGAAATCATATAATGAATACAATGGAGGATGTCATGCAGCTGTGAAATTAAAATGTTAAGCAAGATGACTATAGATAACATCACCAATGCTGTTAGGGGATAGGGAACCAAATCAGATTTATCATCACTGACTTAGTTATGTTGTGAAATTTGTTGTTTGGCAGCAGTTTAGT
The DNA here is from genome assembly GCF_030028105.1 of Mobula birostris. NCBI lineage: Eukaryota > Metazoa > Chordata > Chondrichthyes > Myliobatiformes > Myliobatidae > Mobula > Mobula birostris. Next base: position 6,676,303 of record NC_092390.1, on the reverse strand, counting down.
GGAATACATAAAAATTACTTTTAAGTTACAATAAAAATATATACAAAATAAATAAATAGTGCAAAAAGAGAACAAAATAGAGAGGCAAAGTTCATGGTCCGTTCCAAAATCTGATAGCAGAGGGGAAGAAGCTGTTCCTAAGAAGTTGAGTGTGGGTCTTCAGGCTCTTGTACCTTCTCCCTGATGTCAGTAACGAGAAGAGGTCATGTCCTGGATGGCAAGGGTCCCCAAACAGAGGGTGATCATTGATCAATGCTACATGATTATAGTATGGACCAGCAAAGTATAAAGTAATAAGATTGCACATCATATTTACACTCAAATTTTCACTAAATTTAAGAGAATATTTCAGACATTTGTTTTGGTAACCAAATTCACAAAACAAAGACACTCTTCAGCATCCTGGTGAGGATTCATTATCATTTGCCATACCTTTGTCTGATTCTGAGTGAGATGGCGATTTCAATCTGTCTTTCTCTTTTGGACTTTGCTCACTTGACTGCTTTCCAGCTCGACCACTTCTAAAAAAGATGTTCATAAATGTCTTGGACCGCTCTAGCTGTGTTCCTTTCTCAGGGGTCTTTTGTTCCTTTTTCTTTTTCTTCTTGTCCTCTAGCAAAATGAACATGATTTAAAGCAAAAAGAGAGTTGAGACCTAGGACTAGCTGCAGCTGAAATTGCAGTTATCCTTTGCATGCAGTGTTTGTCAGTGGATATAAATTTGCCGTGAGTGTGATTTTCGGTGCTGGACAGTTTAGAGTCAGTAAAGGGAGAGCTGGGACTTCCAATACTCCAGTATAGAAACATAGAAACATAGAAAATAGGTGCAGGAGTAGGCCATTCGGCCCTTCGAGCCTGCACCGCCATTTATTATGATCATGGCTGATCATCCAACTCAGAACACCGCCCCAGCCTTCCCTCCATACCCTCTGATCCCCGTAGCCACAAGGGCCATATCTAACTCCCTCTTAAATATAGCCAATGTACTGGCCTCAACTGCATCCTGTGGCAGAGAATTCCACAGATTCACCACTCTCTGAGTGAAGAAGTTTTTCCTAATCTCGGTCCTAAAAGGCTTCCCCTTTATCCTCAAACTGTGACCCCTTGTTCTGGACTTCCCCAACATCGGGAACAATCTTCCTGCATCTAGCCTGTTCAATCCCTTTAGGATTTTATACGTTTCAATCAGATCCCCCCTCAATCTTCTAAATTCCAACGAGTACAAGCCCAGTTCATCCAGTCTTTCTTCATATGAAAGTCCTGCCATCCCAGGAATCAATCTGGTGAACCTTCTTTGTACTCCCTCTATGGCAAGGATGTCTTTCCTCAGATTAGGGGACCAAAAGTGCCAGAATCAAGTGGGGAGAGGCAGAAAAGCTGAGGAGGGAATATTCACACATCTTCCGTGGAAAGAGAAACAACACTTTAGTTGTGAAATTCTTCATTATAACAAAGAGGAAGAGAGAGAGATATACAGGTAAATTACAAAAACAGAAATGTTGGAAGGTCTAAGTAGAGTGGACGTGGAGAAGATGTTTCCAACTGTGAGAACAAAAGGACAACCCTTTAGAACAGAGATGGTCATAGACTACTACAGCATAAACAGGCCCTTCAGCCCATTTAGTAATCTGGCTAGTCCCATTGACCTGCACCTGGACTGCAGCCCTCCATATCCTTTCCATTCATTCACCTATTCAAAGTTCTCTTAAATGTTTAAATCAAACCTGTATCCACCACTTCCACTGGCAGCTCATTGCACACTTCCACCACCTTCTGAGCAAAGAGGTTCCTCCTCATGTTCCCCTTAAACATTTCACCCTCAACTCATGACCTCTAGTTCTAGTCTCACCCAATCTCAGTAGAAAAAGGCTGCTTGCATTCACTGTATCTATGTCCTTCATAATTTTGTTTTGCTCTTATCAAACCTCCCCTCATTCTTCTGGGCTCTAGGGAATAGAGTCTTAACCTATTCACCATTTCCTATAACTCAGGTCCTCAAATTCTAGCAAAAAGCTGTAAGCAACACACATCAAAGTTGCTGGTGAATGCAACAGGCCAGGCAGCATCTCTAGGAAGAGGTACAGTCAACATTTCGGGCCGAGACCCTTCATCAGGACTAACTGAAGGAAGAGCTAGTAAGAGATTTGAAAGTGGGAGGGGGAGATCCAAAGTGATAGGAGAAGACAGGAGGGGGAGGGATGGAGCCAAGAGCTGGACAGGTGATTGGCAAAAGGGATATGAGAGGATCGTGGGACAGGAGGCCCAGGGAGAAGGAAAAGGAGGAGGGGTTAAAAAAAAAACCCAGAGGATGGGCAAGGGGTATAGTCAGAGGGACAGAGGGAGAAAAAGGAGAGAGAGAGAAAGAAAGAGAATGTGTGTATATAAATAAATAACAGATGGGGTACGGGGGGAAGTGGGGCATTAGCAGAAGTTTGAGAAGTCGATGTTCATGCCATCAGGTTGGAGGCTACCCAGACGGAATATAAAGTGTTGTTCCTCCAACCTGAGTGTGGTTTCATCTTGACAGTAGAGGAGGCCGTGGATAGACATATCAGAATGGGAATGGGACGTGGAATTAAAATGTGTGGCCACTGGGAGATCCTGCTTCCTCTGGCGGACAGAGCGTAGGTGTTCAGCGAAATGATCTCCCAATCTGCGTCGGGTCTCGCCAATATATAGAAGGCCACATCGGGAGCACCGGACGCAGTATATCACCCCAGCCGACTCACAGGTGAAGTGTCACCTCACCTGGAAGGACTGTCTGGGGCCCTGAGTGGTGGTAAGGGAGGAAGCGTAAAGGCATGTGTAGCACTTGTTCCACTTACAAGGATATGTGCCAGAAGGGAGATCAGTGGGGAGGGATGGGGAGGACGAACGGACAAGGGAGTCGCGTAGGGAGCGATCCCTGCGGAAAGTGGGGGGGGGGGGTGGGGAGGGAAAGATGTGCTTAGTGGTGGGATCCCGTTGGAGGTGGCGGAAGTTACGGAGAATAATATGTTGGACCCGGAGGCTGGTGGGGTGGTAGGTGAGGACCAGGGGAACCCTTTTCCTAGTGTTCCTAGTGGGGTGGCAGGAGGATGGAGTGAGAGCAGATGTGCGTGAAATGGGAGAGAAGCATTTGAGAGCAGAATTGATGGTGGAGGAGGGGAAGCCCCATTCTTTAAAAAAGGAGGACATCTGCCTCATCCTGAAATGAAAAGCCTCATCCTGAGAGCAGATGCGGCGGAGACGTTGGAACTGCGAGAAGGGGATGGCATTTTTGCAAGAGACAGGGTGAAAAGAGGAATAGTCCAGATAGCTGTGAGAGTCAGTACGCTTATAGTAGACATATAGAAAAAAGTTGTAACTTCTCTCTGCACTCCTTCAATCTTATTGCCATCTTTCTTGTAGGCAGGTGACCAAAACGGTGCACAATATTCCAAATTAGACCCCACCAATGTGTTATACTTGCCAGTCAGTGGTGTAGTGGCATCAGCATCGGACTTCAAGGTGAACGGTCTCAAGTTCAAATCCGGCCAACTCCTAACACACTTTCCATCAGTGCTGGGATGAGCATCGAGCTAGCAACTCAGCCTCATAAAAAAGTCAAATACTAAGGAACTGGCAAAAAAATGCCACCCAATGTGCCACAAAACATGGAAAGGAACAACAACAACATCTTCAACATAACATCCCAACTCGGTGCGATAAAAAACAGTAACAACTCCTGTACACAACATTTCATTTTATGGAGAAAATGTGCTAAAAGCTTTCTTCATGACCCTATCCTCCTGTGATGTCACTTTCAAGGAATCACATTCACAGAACCCTCTGTTCGACTTCACCCCTCAGTGCCCTATCACTCACCAAGCAAGACCTACCCTGGTTGGACCTCTCAAAGTGCAACACCTCACACTAGTCTACACTAACTTCCATCTGCCATTTATCAGCCTATTTTTTCAACTGGTCCAGATCCCACTGCAAGCTTTAATAGTCTTATTCGCTGGCCACTACACCCCAAGCTTGGTGTCATCTGCAAATCAGCTGACCCAGATTGCTGATATAGATGGCAAATGACAACACACTGAGCACTGATCCCGACAGCACACCACTAGTTACAGGCCTCCAATCAGAGAGGCAACCATCTACTCCCCCCTCCTTGGCTTCTCCTGCAAATCCAATGTCTAATCCAACTTGCTACCTCATCTTGAATGCCTAGTGTCTGAACCTTCTTGACCAGCTTCTCATGTGAGATCTTGTTAATGGCCTTGCTAAAGTCCATGTAGACAATATCCACTGCCTTGCCTTCATCATCATTCCTGGCAACTTTCTCGAAAAGCACTGTAAAATTAGTTAGACACAATGTACCACACACAAAGCCATGCCAGCTATTACTAATCAGTCCTGTCTATTCAAATACTAGTATATCTAGTCCTTTAGAGCACTTTCCAATAACTTACCCACTACTGATTTCAGGCTCACTGGCTTATAATTTCCTGGCTTATTCTTAGAGCTTTTCTCAAACAATGGAACATTAGATACCACCCATCCATTGTTAAATATATTTTAAATATCTCTGCTCAGGCCTCTGCAATTTCTGCATTTGTCTCTCACAGGGTCCAAGGCAATACCTTGCCAGGCCTTGGGGATTTATCCACTTTAATTTGCTTCAAGACAGCAGAAACCTCTTCCTCTGTACCTGTACAGTCCATGACCTCACTACTGTTTTGCATCACTTCTATAGACCCTGTGTCCACTTACAGAGTAAATACACACATAAAACATCTCTTTCAGCTCCATGCATAGATGACCACTTTGATCACCAGAGTACTAATTTAGTCTCTTGATATTTTTTGTTCTTAATATATCTGTAGAAGCTCCCAGGATTCTCCTTCACCTTATCTGCTAGAGAAACCTTATGTCTTTTAGCCCTCCTGATTTCTTTAAGTGTTCTCTTGCATTTCTTATACTCAAGTACCTCATTTGTTCTTTCCTGTGTGAAAGGCAAAAGTTCCCTAAACCTGTTACCCTGAACTTTTACTCTGACAGGAACATATAAACTCTGTACTCTCAAAATTTCACTTTTGAAGGGCTCCAAATTATGATGTACGCCTTTGCCAAAAAACAACTGGTCTTAATCCACACTTGCCAGATCCTTTCTGATACCATCAAAATTGTCCTTTCTCCAATTTAGAATCTCATTCCGAGGACCAGACCTATCTCATTCCATAATTACCCTGAAACTATTGGTATTATAATCACTGGATGTGAAGTGTTCCCTTACACAAACTTCAGTCACCTGCCCTATTTTATTCCTAATAGGAGGCCTAATATCGCACTCTCTCTAGTTGGGACCTTCATGTTCTGATTAAAGAAATTTTTCTGAACACATTTGACAAACTCTATTCCACTCAGCCCTTTTATAGTATGGGAATCCCAGTCAATATATAGAAAGTTAAAATCACCCATTATCAAACCTTACGTTTCTTGCTATAGTTTCCAATTTCTCGACAAATTTGCTCCTTTAAATCCTGCAGACTGTTGGGTGGTGTATATAATATAATCCCATTAATATGGTGGTTCCTTTCTTATTCCTCAGTTGCACCCATATAGCCGCAGTAGACAAGCTCTCCAGGCTGTCTTGTCCGAGCATGCCATGACGTTTTCCCTGACTGGAAATGCCACCCCTTTAATCCCTCCTGCTCTACGAGGTCTAAAACAATGGAACCCTGGAACACTAAGCTGCCAGTGCTATCCTTCCTGCAACTAAGGGCATGTCCACACTACGCTGGATAATTTTGAAAACGAAGCTTTTTCTCTTCGTTTTGCCCTCCCGTCCACACTGAAACGGCGTTTTCAGCCCCCGAAAACGGAGATTTTCGAAAACACTCTCCAGAGTGAATAAATCCGAAAACGCTTAATATCCGGCGTAGTGTGTACGGGGTAACCGGAGAGATTTAAAAACGTTGTCATGACAACACCACAACAACAATGCTTTTTTTCTGCTTCTGCTTGGTACTGCGCAAGCTGTTATAACGCGCACAGTGTGAACGGCGTGAGAGTTAAATTGTAAAGTGAGCTTTTTTGACTATTTAAAAACGCTGTCATGACGTGCCGGAACAGATGTTCGTTGTTTTCTTGAACGCCACCACCTAACAATTTCAGAACAGACGGACTAGACTGAAGCCAGAAGGGTTAGAAATGTACTCACCAAATACTTTGACCCATAGCTTACTGAATAAATAAGTATACTCACTTCGCCCTGTTTTCTGTCCTTGCTTGTATGAAGGTAGTTTACCTATTTATGCAAGTACTTCTCTGACAATAGATGTGTAACATTCTAATGTAACATTGTATGGCAATACAAGATAATGCTGATGCAGACGTTTTATACACTTCACAAGGTGCTTTATTAATGCAACAGAGTTAGTCAGTTTTTCAATGTTTGTCGTCAGCCGGGTCATACTGTCCGTGAACTCCCTGTCAGTTGCCTCCATACGCCCCAGTATTTGTTTTTTTTTAAGTTTTAAGTCCTCCTGCGCGAGAGCCAAGAGCAATTCCTTTTAAATTTTTCTACTCTGTAACTGGACAAACGCGCACTAAGTATACCGATTCCTCTTCGCTTGGTTTCTGTGTGTCCTGCGCATGCCCAGTAGAGGAGATTCGCCCAAATATCCGTCTAATGTGGATGGAGATATTTTGAAAAACGCTTACTGTGGACGCCTGTCGTTTTTACTTGAAACCGGCGCTTTCAAAATTATCCGGCGTAGTGTGGACGTAGCCTAAACGTCTCACCAATGGCTACATTGTGGTAATTCCACATGCTGACCATGCCCTAATCCTCATCCTCTTTTCCCGAATTTGTACTGAAATATACTGTACATAACTCAGAACATTAGACCCTCCATGCTCAACCTTTCGATTCCTGACTTTGTATGCAGACTTTACAATACCTTTCCTCATAGCCATTTCACTATCTGCTCAGTTGCTCTGGTTCCCATCCCCCTGCAATACTAGTTTAAACCCCCCACCTCGTGCAGCACTAGGGAACCTTCACGCAAGGATATTATAAACATGAGAAAGTCTGCTAATGCTGAAAATCCAAAGCAACACACACCAAATGCTGGAGGAACTCAGCAGGTCAGGCAGCATCTATGGAAATGAGCAGTAGACATTTTGTGCCCAGACCCTTCTTCAGGATATTAGTTTCTCTCCAATTCAGGCAGAAACTGTCCCATCCGGACAGGTCCCACCTTTCCTGGAAGACAGTCTAATGATCCAAAAATCTGAACCAACTCCTTAGCCATATGTTAACTGTATGATCTTCCTAGAAAACCTACAGCACAATGCAGGTCCTTCAGCCCACAAAGCTGTGCCGAACATCTCCTTACCTTAGAACTATCTAGGCTTACCCATAGTCCTCTATTTTTCTGAGCTCCATGTACCTGTCCAGGAATCTCTTAAAAGACCTTATCGTTTCTGCCTCCACTACCACCACTGGCAGCCTATTCCACTCACTCACCACTCTCTGCGTAAAAAACTTACCCCTGACATCTCCTCTGTACCTACTTCCAAGCACCTTAAAAATATACCCTCTCGCGCTAGCCATTTCAGCCCTGGGAAGAAGCCTCTGACTATCCACACGATCGATGCCTCTCATTATCTTATACACCTCTATCAGGTCACCTCTCATCCTCCGTCACTCCAAGGAGAAAAGGCCGAGTTCACTCAACCTATTCTCATAAGGCATGCTCCCCAATCCAGGCAACATCCTTGTAAATCTCCTCTGCACCCTTTCTATGGTTTCCACGTCCTTCCTGTAATGAGGTGACCAGAACTGAGCACAATACTCCAAGTGGGGTCTGACCAGGGTCCTATATAGCTGCAACACTACCTCTCGGCTCTTAAACTCAGTCCCATGATTGATGAAGGCCGATGCACTGTATGCCTTCTTAACCACAGAGTCAACCGCACAGCAGCTTTGAGTGTCCTATGGACTCAGACCCCAAGATCCCTCTGATCCTCTACACTGCCAAGAGTCTTACCATTAATGCTATATTCTGCCATCATATTTGACCTACCAAAATGAACCACCTCACATTTATCTGGGTTGAACTCCATCTGCCACTTCTCAGCCCAGTTTGCATCCTATCAATGTCCCGTTTAACCTCTGACAGCCCTCCACACTATCCACAACACCCCCAACCTTTGTGCCATCAGCAAATTTACTAACCAATCCCTCCACTTCCTCATCCAGGTCATTTATAAAAATCACGAAGAGTAAGGGTCCCAGAACAGATCCCTGAGGCATACCACTGGTCACCGACCTCATGCAGAATATGACCCATCTACAAGTGCTCTTTGCCTTCTGTGGGCAAGCCAGTTCTGGATCCACAAAGCAATGTCCCCTTGGATCCCATGCCTCCTTACTTTCTCAATAAGCCTTGCATGGGGTACCTTATCAAATGCCTTGTTAAAATCCATATACACTACATCTACAGCTCTACCTTCATCAATGTGTTTAGTCACATCCTCAAAAAATTCAATCAGGCTTGAAAGGCACAACCTGCCTTTGACAAAGCCATGCTGACTATTCCTAATCATATTGTGCCTCTCCAAATGTTCATAAATCCTGCCTCTCAGGATCTTCTCCATCAACTCACCAACGACTGAAGTAAGACTCACTCGCCTATAATTTCCTGGGCTATCTCTACTCCCTTTCTTGAATAGGGGAGCAACATCCATAACCCCACAATCCTCCAGAACCTCTCCCGTCCTCACTGATGATGCAAAGATCATCACTAGAGGCTCAGCGATCTCCTCCCTCGCTTCCCACAGTAGCCTGGGGTACATCCCGTTCGGTCCTGGTGACTTATCCAACTTGATGCTTTCCAAAAGCTCCAGGCCATTCTCTTCCTTAATATCTACATACTCAAGCTTTTCAGTCCACTGTAGGTCATCCCTACAATCATCAAGATCCTTTTCCATAGTGAATACTGAAGCAAAGTATTCATTAAGTACCTCTATCTCCTCCAGTTCCATACACACTTTTCCACTGTCACACTTGATTGGTCCTATTCTCTCACATCTTATCCTCTTGCTCTTCACATACTTGTAGAATGCCTTGGGGTTTTCCTTAATCCTATCTGCCAAGGCCTTCTCATCAATCCTGATATTGTAACCTTGGAAGTCCTGACCTAACTCCCTAAAATCTCTTGGCAGTACTTTGTTATTCTTCCAACCCATGACATCGGTACCGTTGTGGACCACAGCCCCTCCCACTTAAGAATGCTGTGGACTCGATCCGAGATGTCCCCAACACTGGCACCCAGGAGGCAACCGTCTGGGAATCTTGTCTTGGACACAGAACCTCCTGCCTGTTCCCCTAACCAATGAATCCCCTTTCACTACAGCTCGTCTCTTCTCCCCCTTCTCTTCTGAGCCACAAAAACCTGACTGCTATGGCTTTCCTCTGCTTGATCTGAGGAGAAGGAATTCCTTTGGCCCGAGGATGGTGAATCTCTGAAATTCATTGTCATGGATAGCTATGGTGGCCAAGTCCTCAAAAGGTAGTGGATTCAGCCCAGCATATCATGGGCAAAATCCTCCCAACCACTGAGCATGTCTACATGAAACATTACCGTAGAAAAGCAGCATCCATCATCAAAGATCCTCACCACCCAGGCCCATCAGGTAAAAGGTACAAGTGCATCAGAACTCGCACCACTGGGTTCAAGAACAGTTATTCCCCTCAACTGTCAGGCTCTTGAACAAAACAGGATAACTACACTCACTCTATTTCTGATGTTCCCACAACCGATGGTCTCACTTTAAGGACTCTATCTTATTATTTCATACTTGTTATTTATTGCTATTTATTTATATTTGCATTTGCACAGTTTATTGGTCATTGGTCCTGTTTACAGTTACTATTCTATAGATTTACTAAGTATGCCTGCAGGAAATAGAATTTCAAGGTTGTATGTGGTGACATGTATGTACTCTGATAATAAATTTTATTTAGAACTTTGAACAGGGTGGATGAGGAAAGTTTCAACTTCTTGGTCAGTGTAATGTGTTGTTGATGTTGTATAGTCTATTTTACATTGGATAGACTAAATCTGTGAAAAAAGAAAAATAAAAAAGCAAGGCAGGCAAAAATAGCTGTTTCTCATTTAAACAGAAAGAACGGGAGAGTTATCTAAAATTGGAGCACTGCATATTGATTCTGCATTGGCGAAACCCAACATAAAGTGGGTGAGCACATGTTCAGTCCTTAGTAATGCCCCCATCACATTGTTAGATTGTGATGGTTGTTAACACAAATGACACATTTCACTGTATATTTCGAAGCACTTGTGATAAATAAGTGAATCTAAATCTGAGTGCCCTGGAGCTCCCAGTAACCTACCATTTTAATTCATCGCCCCACCCCACTCCCACTCTGACCTCTGTCTGTAGTCTCCTACACTGTTACAGTGAGACCCAACACAAGCTTGAGGAACAAAATCTCACCTTCAGCCTGAGCACATTACAACCTACAGGATTAAATTTTGAATTAACCTTAAATTAATTTTTTCTGCTCAGACACTTACCCCCTACCACCTGTTCAGTATCAACATCCTAAGCTGTTCCTCATTCACCACATCCATCCCTCTGTCCTTGTGAACCCTCACCCTTTGCCTAACCTTTTCCTCCCTAAAGTCCCTGACTTTATTTTTGACTTCCAAATCTGTATTATCTTCCTCACACTCTGTATGTAATCTTTCCTACAAGGTTCCCATCCCTGACCACAGCTAACAAACACCTCTAGACACTCTTGTTGTGAGCCCCTCCAGTCCTAATGAAGGGTCTTGGCCTGAAACATTGACTCTTTATTCCTGTCAATAGATGCTACCTAACCTGCTGAGCCCGTCCAGCATTTTGTGTGTTTAACACTTACATATAAAATTATTTGTGATATTCGATTATACATTTTGCCTCCACTTTGCAGTGCTTGATATGATTAGCAACAACTCCTCCTCTAAAATGTCCTTACACTAAACTCTCTGGAACTAACCTTAATCTGTTCCACATTTGCCTATCCAATCTTAATCCTGTCACTCCTTCATTCTCATTTTTGAATATTCAATACTTCAGCATCTCATTGAGTGCTGAATCAGAATTCTAATCCCACTACTCCATGTACTTTCCATCACAATGATCCATCTATTTGCATCTCCATTTCACTTGCCACTACTTCAATATAACCACTGTTTATAGGGATAATGAATCAGCCAATATTGAATAATGGAGCAGACTCGGTGGGCAGAATGGGTCTAATTCTGCTCCTATGTCTTGTGGTCTTTACGTTCAAGTATTTTTCAGCTCTAATGTAGTTTATTCTCTTGGTTGTCCATATAATGAGCTCATTCTAAATCTTCCATCTCCATCTGGTCATTAACATTCTTCTCCAAGGATCATCAATTTGTCATGGTGGAGAGGCTTGTGAGTTTCTGAGATCCTGAGAATGATGCTGTCTGGAATATAGCTCCACAGGGTGACCACTGAGGTAAGGTCAAGGGGGAAGTTCCAGACAAAGAGCAATTTAACCAAGACCTCAACAGTGGGGCTTGGAGAAGATAATGACATATCATAAAGACAGTGAAGGTGAAGGAAGGCTGTAGCAGTGACACCTTGTATTCCAAACCACTGGATCCAGACTCTAAACTGTCAAGTACTGTGCATCAGCCTCCCCAGATTAAATAAAGTCACATACAGGCATTCTCCAGTAAGGACTCAACCTCAACATCGCAGATTAAATCCTGTGGTGATCAGCAAGAGGCGGAATATGTTGATGCTGAATCAGACTATACAACCACCAAAAGACATCATCAACTCAACTCAAGTGATTGTGCAACTACTAAATTAATATTCACTGATCTATTACTTCTATCCTTGTTGAATGATACTGCTCTTGGCTTTCCATTGGCTTGGATTTTCATTCCTATGTTTACATTCTTTCATGATCTCAGTCCACCTTCTAGTTATAACCTCTTACATATATACAACAATTTCTCTAACCCTGGCATCTCCGATGATTCCTTGTTCTAGTCACATCTTCAATCACCTCAACACCATGCTCTTAATTACTTCATTAAATCCCTCTACCAAACTCTACGGCTTTCTTTAAAGCATTTCTAACTGATCAAGCTTCAGTCCTCTCTTTCTAATATCACTTGCTTTGACATTGGCATTTTGTTTTGTATGATCACACACCAAAAGTCTGTAGGTGTTGAAAATCCAGTGCAACACATCAAAAATGCTGGAAGAACTCAGCAGGTCAGGCAACGTCTATGGAGGGGAATAAACAGCCAAAATGTTACAATACTCTTCATCAGGACTGAGAAGGAAGGGAGAAGAAGCCAGAATAAGCAGGTGGTGAAGTGGTGATGGTGGTGGTGGGGGGGGGGGGGGAAGGAGTACAAACTGGCAGGTGACAGATGATACCATGTAAGGAGGAAGGTGGTTGAGTGGGGGAGGGGAGGGAGAGACTAAAGAGAGAAGCTGGGAGGTGAGGTGGTCATGCACCTAGATACTTTTGTTTCTGATGGAAGTGTTATATTAATATAAATTATTGTTAGTAGTATTAGTACTCCTTAGTACTTAGTACTCTTAGTACTCCTTTACGCTGATTTTATTCCTTTGTCTTTGCTAATTATTCAATTACATTGCTGATGCAATGCCTTCAACTACATAATTACGCATTCTGTGCAATTTTACATATTTTCTGTCTAATCTCCCTTTTCAAGGTCAGCTACTACACCTGTATTATCATTTGTGAAACTGATTCCATGGGAAACCCACTAGACATTGAACTGTAAAGTAAAATACAGTTCTTTTAAACTTCTATCTTATAATGGATTCATATGCAATGGTTTTGGGTCAATCTCATAAATTCAATATCACTTGACCAATAAGATATCTGCGCTAGATTTGACTTTGAAGTCACATGATTAAAAACTGATTACTTCATTAAACTATTAAAATAATAGAATGAACACATTTTAATCAACATTCATCATTTCATATCTATTCACTCTCCCTCATTATCCTATGCAAATACCATGACCATTTCAAGGACATAAAATTTAACTATCAGTCTTGATCTATAATACTTCATTTGTGATTTTCAGGTTGAACGTGGTTTTATTACAGTCATTCAATGAGCATTAAACAGCTCAATAGTTTTAATACAAAAAGAAACTACAAATACAATTTAATTTATAAAATGATCAATTGAAAACTACAAACCTACCAATCAGTATCTGCAGAAAGAAAAATTACATGTTGACAAGAAATTTATCTATTTAGATACATTTAACTTTAGAAAAAATAAATTTAGATAAAATAACAGCTTTATTTGCTGTTTACAAAATATATTCTAAATGTGCTCAAGTTTGTAAGAATTGATTCACTGGTTAATAACTATAACAGTTGCATTACTTGTTTAAGTATAATCATTATGAAAGAAAACCTTGACTCTTTCTCCAAACTACTATATTTTAGGTCATTTTGAAACTAAATCATTCATTGTCTAGATCATGCCCTGCTCTACCACTCAATATGATCATGGCTGATTTATGCTGGCCTCAACTTCTCGTCTGCGTCTGTTTCCACCAATTCCTCATTTCCCAATTATTCAAAAGACATAGGAGCAGAATTAGACCATTTGGCCTATTGAGTCTACTCTGCCATGTCACCATGGCTGATCCATTGCTCTCTCAGCCCCAATCTCCTGCTTTCTCCCAGTATTCTTTCACGCCCTCACTAATCAAGGATCTATCAACCTCTGCCTTAAATACACCGAATGACTTGGTGTCCACAACTGCCTGCAGCAATGAAGTCCACAGACTCTACCTCCTCTTTAAAGTGTCCAGAGTTTCACCAACATCAGTGAGCATGAATTCTTATGCACTTCACTTTTAAATCATCAACCCATTATCCTTTCCAGTTTTTCAAGTCTATTAATATGGATTACACCTAGATAAATATGAACATTATGAAAAATTAAACCAGTTTAACTTTGTTTTTAAATACAGATACATATTCAAAATAACTTTCAAAATATATATTAACAGGACAAACAAAGATGTGGAAGCCAAAACAAAGAAGCTGGCTATTCATTGCATTGGAAGACTCACCTCCAATAGTCATATAACTCTGTGATCGGCTGATTGGTTTCCTTGGCTTGCTGAGAGCCATCAGCACAGCAGTTTTAGGGGAGTCCAAAAATTCATCAGCGGAATCTCCTGTGGAGTAAGTTCTTGATCTGATATGAGTTTCCTTAAAATTATCTGACCTAATGGCTGTTTCCTTCAAGAGTACTGTGTGGCCAAGTGTCATGCTTCTTTCCCTGACAGTCCTTTGTTCATCTGAAACATCAATATTTGAGGAGGGAGACAGCTGGAGGTCTGTCTGTATAGCAGACTCTATAGTTTCCAGACGATTATATTGTAGAGATTTGGAGTCCTCTGTGGAAATACATACATCTACCATGTCAGTTGAGCTGTGGGTCATTGGGAGGAAGACCCGTAAAGAATCACTCATGGAGCTCAAAGGTGTCCCAGATGAATGAGATGAAGTGGAAGAATTTGTGTCTGAGCCAAAACGCTGGGAATGATTATTTGTCACTGAAAAAAACAAAATGGCACTACAATTTAGGATTAGGAATAGTTATCTGGAAGACTCAAGGTCGTATATAACACAACGATGAATCTGAAGGAAAGTTTTAATGACTTATCTTCAAGGCTTCTTCCTCACAATGCTAGCAACATATTTAACTATCTACATGATCAGCCAGTTCACAACAAAAGCATATAAATTTAATGAAGATAAATGTACGACTTGTCTAGAATCTGACTGAAGGACCATTTTGATTGGCCAGAAAATGAAGGCAAGGATATAGAAGAGGATCGTGCAAGTCGGGGGGGGGGGGGCGGAGGAGAATGACACATACAAATAGAGAACTGTTCATCACACGATTAATTTGACACTTGTAAGTGATGGAAAAGGCATGAGACATTGGGAGACTGCAGAGCTTTCCTACCAGCTCTTGCTGCTACAGTATTTGTGTGACTGGGTCCCAGTTCTGGCTTCATGGTGAAACAAAGTGTAATTAAGTAGCCAAAGATTATGATGCCTTTCTATGAAAGGAAATTTAAGTGAACTATTTCATAACTTCAATTCAGACAGTTGATATCCTAACAGCTGCTTTGTCTTGACACAAAGGCAGCATTTGACTGATAGAGGCATTAAGAAATCCTAGCAAAATTAAGGTCAACGAGGATCAGGATAAAAATGCTTTGCTGTTTAGCCAAACAAATTACAATTCTTTTTTAGTCATCTCGACACAGGATATAATTGCAGTGTCAGGCCAGTGATATAGACTCAACAAATTTCAATTGCTTCATCACTCCTGTCCATCATCATGAACCTGTAAGTGGGAACCAGTATCTCAAATAAAGCAGCTAAAAGGGCTGGGGGACATGGGAGCAACATGTTAAGCACAGATGGAACTCCATGCATCAGGCAATATCAATGGAAGGAAGTGGAGAGTTGGCATATTGTATGCCAACTGTACTTCATCTGGGCAACTGAACCTGTTGGATGGAGAGGTGTAATGACCATCCAACTCAAGTTAATACCCAGTGACAGAGAAAAAAAAGCAAGTTTATCCATGGTCTTCCTAATTACTGACTACATCGGAACAAATTAAGTAGGTGATCCAGGTCCTTCCAGTCCCAGGTGGGAAAGGAAATAGACTCTGGGAAAATTTAATTCCTTAAAAAAGTTAAATGCTTTTTAAATTATGGAAAAAGGTCTAACATTTTGGAGCAGGGAAATTTAATTAGATGCCGATCATTTACAGTGCAAAACTAGTAACAATTTTTCCTTTAATACTTTATTCCGGGGAGAAAATACGGTATTTCAAAATTTTACTCCATATGGTGAAGAAATGTTGTGAAACCAAAAAAATAGTCTAGTTCTACACATGAGAAAATTGGACAGTAATGCTTATTCTGCATGGTACTTACATTTGGTCAGCCAGCTGTATTCTGCCAGCATTTCCTTGTATGCAGGATATCTGCCAACCTCCTGATTGAAGACATGAAATGCATCAATCATTTCACCAACTGTATTTAGAAGAGAACTTAATCTGAGAAGCTGCTAAATAATAGATTCCCTGAAGCACTCTTCACAGGTGAAAAGCTAAATAGGGCACATTACATGACAACAGCACATATTGACGCATTAGAATTACCAACAACCTATTATTTCAGAATTTTTAATTGTGCAGAACATCCAAGATCATTCTTGCTGTCATTACAGTCACTTTGTAGGATTTATTAATGATTTGGTCTTAAATATACGGGGTATAATAAAGAAGCAGGAGCATGTTCCAAAGATTGTAGCTTATATTGATAAAGAATACTTTAAATAGCAGGAAGATCCAGTCTGATATGGATGAGCAGAGAGGTGGCAGATGGAACTTAATCCAGAGAAAATGTGAGATAGTAATGGAGATGCAGCAAGCCAAAGGAATACAATTTAATAGGAGGATGTTGAGAGTATGTGAATGTGTAGAGGAATAAGTGTTCTTGGAATGCATGTTCATAGATCCCTGGAGATAAATCAAGTTAGGTCAATAGGCGATAGTCAGGATGATTTCCTTTATTGATCAATCAATAAAGGTGTGAAATATGTGAACAGGCAAGTCATGCTGGAACTGCATCCACTGTCCAGACCACTTGGGCCAAATTATGGCAGATGGGATGCCCACTGAGCATCCCAGTTGATGTGGATGAGCTGGGCCAAAGGGCATAATTCCATATTGTAAGATTTTATTATGAGTTTTGTTACGAGTTTTGCATACATTCTTGGTCACCTTGTTACAGAAAAAAACTCTCTGATGACCAGGGATCTAAATAACCCTTCTGGATGAGGCCAAGTTCATGTGCATATCTTCCAACTTTGAATACAGCATTCCGTGCTCCTGATGTGGCCTCCTCTACATCAGCGAGACCAAGCACAGTCGAGGCATCCAAATTGGAGTGTACCTGTGCTCTGTAGTCAATGACCATCCTGACCTCCTGGTTGCACACCATTTCAAATTCCCTTCCCATTCCAACAATGACCTGTTCATTCTCAGCTTTACTCACTACCAGCGTGATGTCCAATACAAACTGGAGGAACAACACCTCACACTCCACCTGGGTAATCTATTATTCAATAGTGTAAGCACTGAATTTTCCAGTTTCAGGTAGCTCTTACCTCCTGTATTTCTACAACCCCAACTCTTCCCTTCAGCCACCTATCTGATTTGATCAATTGTTGTAATCCCATTTTGTCCCCTTTTCCATACCCTCTCATTAGCCCCCATTAGACACCCATTTTCATTCCCCTCTCGCTCCTCATTTTACCTAACAGATAAACACCCACACATCTTACCCATCAGATTAACACCACCCTCCAAACTCCTCCATCTGATTTCACTTGCTCTTCACCTCTCCTCAAATGGCTTATCATTATCACCTTTCTTATTTATCAGATTCCACCATTGGTACCATTTGTGTTACTGCTGATCACCTGTCTACCTGTCTCCACCTTCCCCTTTTATCCCCTGCTTCCACCTCACTTCGTCTCCTAGCTCTGCCCTCATCATTACCTGGCTTCATTTTCTCATTATCGTTCACCTCCCCCCACCCCCCACCAATCTACCAATCACCTACTGGCCTGTCTCAACACTTCCCTTCTTCTCTTTACATCGGCTAACTCCAATCAGTCCTGATGTAAGGTCTCCGCCCAAAATGTTGAAAATTCCATCTACCAAGCCTCCCCACCACTACCTTCTCCCTCCGATGCTGTTTCACCCACTGAGTTGCTCCAGCAGGTTCTTTTTGTGGTATAGCTGCACATCACATGATTTTTGAGATACTTCAAGCAAATATTCTTCTTCCTCCTTCCTTCTCAGTACTGAAGAAGGGTCTCGGCCTGAAACTGTTTATTCATTTCCATTGATGTTGCCTGACCTGCTGATTCCTTCGGCATTTTGTGTGTGCTATTCTGGATTTCCAGCATCTGCAGACTTTCTCGTGTTTATAACATTCAGAGTCTTTAGGACAGATAGTAAACCCATAACTCCCAACTACTACTCCCACCCCTACTACCCCTCCCTATTCCAAACAGGCAAGTGAGTGGGCCAGGAAGCGGGAAATATGTCTCTAAAAATTAAATTGCAAAATGTAACTTGAATGTACCATGTGATACTTGTTCCAGTATTAACAGCAACAGACTGCATGATATTCCTAGGTGCTGTTCTTGGGAGATGCATCACTTTTCAGCATTAGATCAGATATTCACAGCACTTGGGAACTTGATTTAGGTTTAATAGTGATTTTTGAAAAACATAGCAGAAAAATGAAGACAGGGCAAATGGATCAAGCAGATGGGAATTCTGTTTTAAAAGAGAACAGGTGTGGCCTCAACTCCTCCATGGACAGTCCCAAGCCCAAGTTACAAAAGGAGCAGAGCTGTGCATGGGGCTAGAAATGCCAACAGAAGCTCCAAAGACCTCATCCCTGGGAGGTGAAGGACCTTTGCCTAGATGTAAGAAGTTGTGTGGTGGAAGCGGAAGCCACAGGGCTGATTAACCTTCGGCGCAGGACAAAGGACACTGGCGAGCTGCTGTCGGCAACCTATACCCCAATAGGGGTATGGTTCCTATAGTTCCAAAGAATTCAATACAACAAGGCTTTCTCACTCCTGTAATCATCAACCACCTATCCATTCCCTTCTGCTTTAATCCCATCTCATTTAATCACCCAGTTTTCCTCAGAAAAGCTATCTCCTGCCCTTTCACCTCCAGCCATATCTTTGCTGATTCTTCATGAATGGTGACTCTTCATGAATCTAAGTAAATTTAATCAAGCATCCTGAATCTGAAGTGTAACTTTTGTTTTCGATGGTGATCAAGAAAAACAATATGCAAACATACAAATTTCACAGTAACGTTTATGATTTCATAGTTCATAATGAAAGTTTCTAAATTATAATATTCCATCTATAAACTATGATGTCGGTAGTGGTTACTGATTATAGTTTATTGGCATTAATAGAGAATCTGACTGACCCAGAACCAGTATATTTTCACTCCACTATATTGATATTTGTACATTATAAAAACTAAATTAAAATACGCAAAGCAATGATATGAACAGTTTCGATATTGGTAAAAACAATACTGTCAAGCTCTGCATGTGATGCAATGAAGTTTTCATGATTTTAGTAGAGTTTAAGAGGCTGTACAGATTCTGGTTTTGAGTGAAACCGATGGCCATAAGAATCTCCAAGAATACTAACCACAATCCTCCTACTTCTATCTTTAATAATGGCAAGGGAATAATCTACTCTCAGTAGATCACAACTGAGTATATTTACAAGCTTTTCATGTTTTACAAATTTCCCAGCGAGTAAGAGAAGAAGACCTTTATCTACATTGTACAGTAGAATTTGTTGTGCAGGATGAGAATGTTTCCTCCAGAGGAGGGTCACTCCAGCCAACCAAGATTGCCGAGCCAGTAAAACTGCTGACCCACGCCAGATCAAATTCATCCATCTAAAACCCCACCAATTTTCCCCAGATATCCATCCCAGACATGGGACAATAAGGACCTTTAACAGTATCAGCAATCACTGACCAGGGTTCAATTCCCACTGCTGCCTGTAAGGAGTTTGTACCTTCTCCCCTTGACTGCACAGGGCTCCTCCAGGTAATCTGATTTCCTCCCACATTCCAAAGACGTATAGTTAGAGTTAGTGAGTTGTAGGCGTGTTACGTTGGCGCCAGAAGCATGGTGACAATTGCAAGCTGCCCAATATAATCCTTATTGATTTGATACAACAATGCATTTTACTGTATGTCTCAATGTACATGTGACAAAAAAGCTCATCTTTATCTTCATCTTCTCCAGCCATATATGATACTTATGACAGATAGCTCCTATGGAAATTAATAAACAGCTGACGACTCGGGCTGAGAGCCTTCGTTAGAGCTGGAAAGGAAGGGCGAAGACATCAGAGCAGAAAGTCAGGGGGAGGAGGATAGCAAGAAGGTGATAGGTGAAACCAGGTGGGTAGGAAAGATAAAGGGTGGGAGAGGAAGGAATCTGATAGGAGAGGAGAGTGACCTTAGGAGAAAGGGAAGAAGGAGGGTATCCTGGGGAAGGTGAATGCTGGTGAGAAGAGCTAAGAGGCCAGAGTGGGGAGTAAAAGAAAAGGGGAGTGAGAGGGATTTTTTTTTTTAAAACCATAAAGAGGAATCAATGTTCATGCCATCAAATTGGAGGCTACCCAGATCGAATATAAAGTGTTGCTCCTCCACCCTGAGGGTGGCCTTGTCTTCCCCCTTCCTTTCCAGTTCTAAAGAAGGGATTTGGCCTGAAATCCTGTGTGTTTATTTACTTCAATGGATGCTGCCTGACTTGCTGAGTTCTTCCAGCACCGTGCGTGTTGCTTTGGATTTCCAGCATCGGCAGGATTTCTTGTGTTTATGATGCTTATAATCTCTGATCACTGTCAGCATTGCTCCCCGACATTGAGGGCATCTTCAAAAGGTGCCGCTTCAAAAAGCAGCATCCATCATTAAGGAGCAGGACATGCTCCCCTCTTACTAATACCATCAGAAAGGAGGTACACCAGCCTGAAGACAAACATCCAGCATTTCAGGAATAGCTTCTTCCCCTCCACCATCAGATTTCTAAATGGACAATGAATCAGAATCAGGTTTAATATCACTGGCATAGGTTGTGAAATTTGTTCCAATGTGGCAGCCATACATAACAAAAACTACAATAAGATATTAAATATATAAATTAAATAAGTAGTGTTAAAAAAGAAAAATATGTAGGTAGTGTACATGGGTTCATTGTTCATTCAGAAATCTGACAGCAGAGGGGAAAAAGCTGTTCCTGAAACATTTAGTGTGTGTCATCATCTTCTTGTACTTCCTCTTGATAGTGGCAATGAGAAGAGAGCATGTTGTCTTCGAATGGGATCCTGAATGTACCAACCATGAACCCTACCTCATTATTTTTTGCTCTCTTTTTGCACTACTTATTTAATTTTACTCTGATTCCGACCTCAAGTTTCCCTCGAACCTCTCTGATCACAATTGTTTTGAGTAAAACCTCTAACCTCTGGCTATGTGATCACCTCCAAATATGATTTCCAACTACTTCCATATGTGCTCTAATCTTAATCCTCCCCACCATAATCACTATCTTGATGACTGCTCCCTTGCTATAAGCTTATCATCCTCTGACCTGGGTATCAACCTAGAACTTGATCCTTAGTCCCTCCTCTCCTCCATCTGGTGGGGACGATTTCTCTCCTAAAATGATATTCCCTTCCTCCCCCAACCACAAGCTTAACAATTGTCTTCTCCTAAGTAAAAGATCTTCATCCATCACAATTATACCTCCCTCAGATTTCTTTTTCTTTACTGTATCCCTGTCTTGTCTCAGTTGGCTATCCAATTTGTCAGTAGTTTGTTCAACAAGTGCCAGACGGAAAATTTAAAAGAAATTAAAAAGCATCCTGTTGTTAAGTTCCATAAGACATTCAAAAAACCCAAACTTCCTTGTTCCCTGTTCAGAAGTCCTCATTCTCTCTCGATCCAACTTCCTGTGAATGTGAGGGCCAACATTATCATTCCATTTGGAAGAAATTCAATACAGACTTTCAACAGTTTCCAGACTTTTTGTATTTAATTTACCATCTGTTATTCTCACTGAAACATCATCAGATGAAAGTACTGTCAATTGCTCTGTTTTCAAGGGTATAATTACCTTCAGCAATACAGTAACAGCAAAATGATATAGCTGTTTTGATTCGTGAAAGAATGTATTCATTTAGTTATTTGGCATATAATGTCAAGGCATTCACAGTGCAATACATATAACAATTATCATTTCAGTACAAATCATGCCCTTAAACAGGAGATTATCAATATCTTTTTTAAAAACAGCTAATTATCAACTTGTGTACAAACAAATCAGTTTAATGCCTCATTATCTGCTAAATACTGGCATTTAGCCAATGTGTTTGCCATTTGCCAGATTCCAATAATTTTATGACAATGGATTATTTTTCATGTGAATCTACTTACAATATATTTTTTAAAACAGTAATAGTAAACCTAAGATGAAGATTACTATAAAGTATATATTTTAGAAAGGTAAAATCCAATTTTACCTGAAGATATTATAGTGAAAGATTTTACTTACCTTTATTGTTAACATAATGTGTGTGTAACTCTTCAGGATCTCTACTGCTTTGCTATGGGTGATTCTCTCAAAGCTTATTCCATTGGCTGCTAGGATTTGGTCTCCAACTTTAATGCCATTCTGCTCGGCTAGTCCATCAGGATCAATTCTGCCATTAAATAATTATATTTAATCAAAAGGGTTTCAGTGAAACAAACACAAGCAATTAGAACAACTCTGATGCTAGTTTTGTTTCCCAAACTCCTGATGAGGTAGGGTGGCTGTATGAAATCTGTGTCAGGAAAGCAGTAATGAATCATCATCAAGTATCATCAAGCAAAATGTCAGGATTGTGACAGTGATCCTTTAGTTGTTTCCACATACAAGGGGCATCAGGTGTGGACCAACAACTTTAGTTCTGTACTCCATGATCTATTTTCCTTGCACTTCTCTGTAGATCATCACCTTGTTGTGGTGGAGAGGTTTGCAAGTTCCACAGCTCCTGAGAGCAATGCTGTCTAAAACTTAGCTCCTGGCAGGTTCACCCAAAGCACTAAGATTAATGGGGAGGGTTCAGACAAAGAGCGATCCAACCAAGATCTCAACAGTGGAGCTGTTAATCACAATGGCAGTGAGGGAGGAAGGCTGCAGCAATGAAGGATCCCCAGTTGTCTTGCATGCCATGCCTGACCCCGATCTAGCAAGGACCATGTGGAGGCTGTCTGCGCATTGGACTCCCCGTATTAAACAAAGTCACACACAGGTGTTCTCCATTAGGGAATTACCCTTGGAAGAACATCGTACGCATCTCGAGTGATTATACTACTACTACTATACTCCTTGCTTGCTCAGCTCATGCATAAATGACTCCTTGGCCAAGCTACTGAAAAGCCACCTGGTTCTCACGTAACACGCTCTATTAAGAAGTTATTATCCAAGGAAAGGAATAGACTAAAATTAGTGCTAAATAAAATTATGTGCTTTTGTTAAAAAAAAAGTGATGCTTTAAAAGTGTAAACATCTCTTGACTTTTTAAAGTCATAACGAAGAAAAAAAATATAGGACAGGGTTGAAACTGGCAACCAACATAGAGTGAGGACAACTCCCACATGATTTGTTTCCCAATGAGTACAAATGAAATGAATTTGTGTAGCCCACTTTGCACCATGGCTCAGGGCCAACTTAATCCCAATAGCATCTACAGAACATTGAAACTGAAAGAATTTTGTTATGAATATAGTGATAAAATCTGCCTAGAAGCATAAAGTAACACCATTTTTTTGACAAGCAAGCTTCACTGTAAACAGTATGTACAAAACCAGGCACAAATCTCTCTTCTTTTGAACAGCCAAGCGAATGATCATATTTACATCATCCACTCGAAACAAGAATTTCATGTGCATCTCTTAAATTATAATTTTAACATGACTAGGTACAAAAAAAAAATCAGGTATTTCAGGTAACATGAATGAAAATGATTCTATTCAAAATACAATTGCTTGTGTCTCTGTATGAATACTGTCTGAAAACAGTATAGTTTTAAAAAGATGCACTTATTCAACACCTTTCATGGCCATGGTATTTTTCAAAAGGACATTATTCTAAAGGATTTTAAGGCTGATTAAATATATTTAAAGTATTTTTTTTGAGGAAGTCAACATTTTACGTTTTTTTAAAATTTATTGAGATACAGTGCAGATTGGCCCTTCTGCCTCTTCAAACTGTGCCGCCCAGCAACCCCAATTCAACATTCCGGAATGAATTTATGTTACGTTAACTTTTCCTAGTTATCAGCATTAATACAATACTAATTTTTTTAACAAATGTTTAAGACATAAAAGGCCATTCAACCCATAGAAACTGTCACAGTATTCCCAAAAGTTCCATTCCCCAATTATTTCTCTGTAATCTCTGCTCTCTCATCCCTAATTTTGCTGCCACCTACCTGTGCTGCAGGTAATGTACAGTAAACAGCTGATCAACAAACTGGCACAACTTTGGAACACACGAGGAGACTCCAGTATCTGGGGCAGGGGTTCCCAATCTCTTAACGTCATGGACCTCTACCATTAATCCAGGGGTCCATGGACACCAGGTTGTGAACCCCTGATGTAGGGGAAAACTCAGGTATTCACAGGAAGAATGTGCAGGTTCTTTGCAAGGTTGGGATAGAATCCCAGTCACCTGAGCTTTGAGGCACCAGAATCATCTGTTGAAATCACTGTGTATCAATAGAATTTTTTGGTAATTAAATAAAGATAGACTGTAACCTTGTCAACCTAGTATTTATCAATATTTTGCTTGATGTTATTCAACTAAAAGAAAGGGATCAGGTAATTTTTTTTTTAAACATACATACCCAGCAAAATTAGCATGGCAATTAACTTTATATACAACTTGGAAAGAAGCTGTACCTTACCTGGATACGTATATTCCCAAGCCAAATTCCTTTCCACCTCTAATATTAAAACCAAGGCACTCATCATCTGAACTGGTGTAAAGATGGATAATCCTTCTGGCTCCATCCTCAGATACAGTGTCTGAAGAACTTTGACTTTTCTCTGCTATTATCCTCCTTGTTGCTGTATCAACCCTAATGGTTTAAAGCACAGAAGGATTTCTCAATGAACAACTGACAACACCTTATAAGCAGTATGTGAGATGAACCAACTTGTGGTAATAAGCATCATAACTCTAACAGAAATCACTTGGAAATTACAAAGGAACACACATTCCTGTCTAAGTATTTCTTGATGACAATTATCTGCCATACCAGCTGCTTTCCTATCGTAGGAATATTCTCAAAACCTTTACCTAATGTCTTCACGAACACTCATCTTATTTCAAGCATCATGCCTTATTGCCTCAAATCAATCTTTAACATGCAGCTTCTAACCCTTATTAAAAATTCAGAATCATGTTTAATTTTACTGAGATATGTTGTGAAATTCATTGTTTTTTTTTCCCAAGTAGGTGTTGGCAGCTGCAAATGGGATCATCAAGTATTCCTGTTTACAACTACTGCAGCTGAAATCCTAGTTGAGCCATGGTTATTTCAGTAAGCAACATTGTTTTATTAAAAAATCTATCGTTCCTCAAAATCAGCTAGACTGCAGAATCAGATCACGACTGCAGTTTCCCTTTATGAAAAAGGAAACACGGAAAGCATGTTGGTCTGCAAATTAGATTGAAATGCGGGGCCCTGAGGCCCCACTCTCTACTATTCTTCTAATGAATGTGCAGTCTCTGGAAAATAAAACTGAAGACCTCAGAGCAGGATTGCAGTACCACAGAGATGTCAGGGACTACTGTGTAACTGAATGAACACTTGCAATCCTGAGATTGTGCTACTGTTTCTAAAAGATGTAAATGTGTGACATAACAAAGTTGATATGGACAATCAAGCAACATTTATAAATAACCTGAAAATCAGTTTTGCTACTTCCAGTCTCTCCTCCTCCTGTCATCACAGGTCTTAAAAAAAGCCCTGCTCCATATGGTTAAGTCCTTACTAAAGTCTTTCACACACCCACACCCATTCTGGGCTATATTCCTTACAGTAAATGACCCAACTTGGTCAACCAGCTAACAAGCTGCAATTTTTAAGTGTTTGTACAGCTCTCAAGAACATCTGTGATGGTTCAATTTATTTATGTGATTTTTTAAAATCTGAATTGTTTCCCTCACAGTACAGAAATTTTGAATAAGTTAAAATAGAGCCAAACTTAATGTGTTTTGGCAGAAATACAAATGTTCCTAGTTTTTACTACTTTGGTTTCATTTTTATGCCAACAGAAAAACGTTCAGAAAGAATTAGACTTCAGAATGAAAACATCATAAGAGTATCAGTGAGCCATAAACACAAGAATATCTGCAAATACTAGAAACCCATTTCAACACACACAAAATGCTGGAAGAACTCAGCAGGTTAGGCAGAATCTATGGATATGAACAAACAGTCGACATTTCAGGCCAAGAGCTTTCCTCAGGTTTGAGAAGGAAGGGGAAGGCATCAGAATAAAAAGGTGGGGGGAGGGAGAGGGAGGAGGAGGACCATATAGGTGATAGGTGAAGCCAGGTTGATGGGAAAGGTAAAGGGCTGGAGAAGAAGGAATCTGACTGGAGAGGAGAGTACAGCATGGGAGAAAGGGGAGGAGGGAACCCAGGGGAGATGGTAGGCAGGTGAGAAGAGGTAAAAGGCAAGAGTGGGGAATAGAAGAAGAGTGGAGAGGAAGGGACAATTTTTTGTTACTGGGAGGGGAAATCGATACCCATGCCATCGGGTTGGAGGCTACTCAGATGGAATATAGGTGTTGATCCTCCACTCCAAGGGTGGCCTCATCTTGTCAAAAGAGGGGACCATAAGCCAACATGTTGGAATGGGAATGGGAATCAGAATCGGTGAATGGAGTGGAGGTGCTCAGCAAAGTGGTCCCTCAACTTAGGATGGGTCTCTTCAATGTACAGGAGGTCACTTGGGGAGAACCGGTCACAACAGAATACCTCAGCAGATATGCAGGTTAAGTGTTGCCTCACCTGGAAGAACTGTTTGGGGCCCTGAATGGAGAAGAGGGAGGAGGTGAATGGACAGGTCTAGGTAGCACTTTGGCTAGGAGGGAGATTAGTAGGGAGGGACAATTGGAATTACAGACAGAGCAATCTCTGTGGAAAGTGGGGGGAGGGGGAATTGAGGTAAAGTTGTGTTTAGCGGTAGAATCCCTTTGGAGATGGTGGTGTTGCGGAGGATGATGTGTTGGATGCAGAGGCTCATGGGGAGAGGTAAGGTCAAGAGGAACTCTGTCACTGTTAAGGCAGCAGGAAGATGGGATGACCGCAGATGTTCTGGAAATGAAGGAGATGCGGGTGAGGGCAGCATCAATAGAGGAAGAAAAAGGAGGACATAACTGATGTCTTGGAAAGGACAGCCAAATTCTGGAAACAGATGCATCAGAGACAAAGGAACTGAGAAAAGGGAATAACATTTTTTATAGAAAACAGGTTGGGAAGAGGTATAGTCAAGATACTGTAACTGCGGTAATTAGTAGGTTTATAAATATGTCAGTTGACAGTTTGTCTCCAGAGATAGAGGCAGGAGCAAAGGGTGGGAGATGTCAGAAATGGACCAAGTAAATTTAAGGGCAGGGTGGAAGTTACAGACAAAGTTGATAAAATTGACAAGCTCAGCATGGTGCATGAAGTAGCACCAACACAGTTATCACTATAGCGCAGGAAGAGTTGGGGAGCATTACCAGGGAATGCTTAAAACATGGACTGTTCTACGTAGCCAACAAAAAGGCAGGTATAGCTGGTGCCCATGTCTATCCTTCGTGTTTGGAGAAAGTCAGAGATGAAGAAAAAATTGTTGAGGATGAGGACCATTTCTGCCAGACAAAGGAGGGTGGTGGTGGAGGGGAACTGATTGGTTCTTTTATTGAGAAAAAAGTGGAGAGCTTTGAGGCTTTCCTGATGGGAGATAAAAATGTACAGGGAATAAACATCCATGGTGAAAATGAGGTGGTCAGTGCCAGGGAACTGAAAATTATTGAGGAGATCGAGAGCATGAGAAGAGTCGCAGATGTAAGTGGGAAGGGACTGAACCAAGGGGGATAGAATGGAGTTGAGGTACAAGTACATGAGTTCAGTGGGGCAGGAGGAAACAAAGACAATAGACCTACCCGGACAGTCAGATTTGTGGATCTTGGATAGCAGGTAGAAGGAGCTGTGTAGGGTAAGGGAACTATAAGATTGGTGGCAATGGATGGGAGTTCTCCGGAGTTGATGAGGTCAGTGATGGGGACGGAGACAGTTTTTTGATGGTCCAGAGCTGGATACTCTTCAAGGAGTAGATATGATGATATATCACAGAGTTGCTGCTGGCCTCAGCAAGATAGAGGTCAGTCCACACTACAACAGCACCCCTTTTGTCTGCGGGTTTGAAGGTGAGTTTGGGATTAGTGCAGAGAGTGTGGAGGAGAGTGCATCCAGAGGGGGTGAGGTTCGAAGAGGAGCGAAAGAGAAGTCGAGTCGGTTGATGTCTCATGGGTAATTCACGATGAAAAGATCCAGAGCTCGCAGAGAACCAGAGTGGATTGTACAAGGGGAGGAGGGCTGAAGATAGGAGAAAGAATCATCAGTGCACGTATGGAATTCTAGCCAAAGAAGTGGGCTTGGAGACAGAGGATATGGTAGAAGAGCTCAACGTCCTGGTGGGTGCAGAACGCAGAGGTGCCGGTGAAGCAAGTCAAAGGCAAGGCCTTTGCTGAGGACAGAACAACGTGCCTCAGAGAAGGTAAGGTCAGAGGGAATGATGAAGACATAACAAGGATTAGAGCCGGGATGAGAGAGGAAGTAGAGAGTTGGTGGCACCAGAGGAGAGGGGAAGCTTAGAGTGTTCAGTAAATGTGGGGTGGAAAGAAAATGGAGGCTCCAAGGACCCAAGAGGTTTCGGTGGAGTATCAGTAAAATAATTTCATCTTTTACACCCAAGGATTAAGAACTAAAGTATTAGTTCTTGTGAAGTTTGCTTTACTATGGCAAAAGTGCTATTAATGCAAATGCTCAGCTTGGTTAAAAAAAATAATTAGCATATATAAATTGAATTTAATTACAGAATTATGCAATGAAGCAGAAAATTGGGTAAACATATTTAAGTTAATTGTTTCATTTGCATTTGATTCTAAAAGGATGAAAATTTGTTGCTTATAGAATTCAGATAAAATCATTAATCCAGGTATAAACAAAAATGTCAACTTTCCAAAATTATTTTACGGTTAATAGGTTGTGATGAAAACATATCAACCTGGCATCAAGTAATTTATGGACTGAATTACTGGCATGTGGTTTCAAAATGATACATTACATGATATTAACTCATGCAAATAATCTTAATATGAATCACTAGAAAATTAATTCTCCTTATTGAATATTCATGATGATATCACTTCTACGGCAGTGTGATTCTGAAAATAATTTTCTTATTCAATGATCTCCAACTTTTTCAGATAAAGGGGTTAAGTCTAATTTTCTGTTCCCATCAAACCTTAGAGCAGCCAACTAATGTTCCAAACTGGTCAATTTTCACTTTTGGTCATAAAATTGATATAAATTTCTCTCTCTGTTATCTTCTGCACCCTATGCAGAAGTCTACGTTGAAACTGGGAAGTCATCATAAAGAAATTGCAGACAGTGAGATTGGCCAAATTCTGCAGATAAGTTTGTAACCAAGCAGACCCCCACTTCTCACATAAAATCTTATGTGAAGATTTTATTTGTGTGGAGTAACTTTTAAAACCATTAGCAATGGAAATACACTAAACAATTGGTTCCATCTTGAGGGAAAATAATAAACCCAGAGGAAAGAATCAACTGAGAAGTGATAAAGCACACAAGATTCCTCTCCATGACAACAAAAGGATGCACCCATTTGCTCATTTCTTATTATTTCCTAATTGATTCTCTTTCTCTAATTTTCTCCCCTTCTATTCTTTGCTGAACAGATTAACTGCATGGTGGACATCCCTCCAGCTCCTGCTTAAAATGATATTAATTGATAAGCACTGATATCAACTCTGGTAGCTATTCAACAAAATCCAACAGTGATATCTCCCTGTGAGAGAGAGCGCATAACATCCACTCAGCTGCTGTCTCTATGCTAGTTGTATGTTCCCTCTGTGACATGTGAATTTCTGTCAGGTAACTTAGATTCCTAGAGGGACAGAGAGGTGGAGGCTGAGTTAAGTGCCCAGAGAAAGCCAATTAGTTAAGCTCAGAGCAAAGAATTTCTACATGCACACCATTTTTCATTTAATGTTCAATGAGCCTAGACCCAGTAATAATGAAGGACAAGCAATGTATACTTTATGTCCATGTCAGAATGGTGCACAGCTTGAAGAGGAATCTGCAGCACACAATGGTCAGATTGCAATTCTGCTCTTCTGAACATGCTACCTTGCCCCTCCTGGAGGGAGAGGTCACAGCATTGGAGGTGGTGTCTGAATAGATGGAACAACAAACCGCAGTGCATTTTGTAAATGGTACACACTAAAGCAACTGTATGCCAAAGCAGACAGCACGAATGCTCAGAGTGACTGGTGGTTACCCATCGTGTTGGAATGCTGGCAAGTTGTTCCAAACTAATCTATTAGGTGATGTACGTTAGGATAGGTTAAGAGAGTTAGGCTTTCCTCTTTGTAGAAAAGGGGGACGAGAAGTGACTTGTATCAGATGTTAAGAGGCATAGATGTGTGAACAGCTGGAGACTTTTTCCCAGGGTGGAAATGGCTAGTACAAAAGGGCATAGTTTAAGGTGTTTGGAGAGAAGTATAGGGGGTGTCAGAGACATCTAAAAAAAAACACAGTGAAGTGATAGGTGGGTGGAACGTGGTGTCAGGGTGGTGATGGAGGGAAACACATTTGAAACACTTAAGAGATTATTAGACAGACACATCAATGATAGAAAATGGAGGACTATGTGGGCGCGTAGGGTTAGATTGATCTTGGAGTAGGGTAAACGGTTGGCACAAACTTGTGGGCTGAAGGGCCTGAACTGTTTTGTTTTTAAGAATCTTGAGAACTGCAGGCACTGCACTCAATGAGACACAACGAGTCTGTAAAAGGTAGAGTGTTTCCCATCTTATGGAACGTGGCAGGAATCTGAATTACCTGACAGAAATTCACATGGTCGCAGAGAGACATGCAACCAGCATGGAGACAGTAGCCCAAGGCAGGATGAAACCCAGTTTTCTGCAACTGTGAGGCAGCAGCATTAACTATTGCACCACCATACCACAGTTTAAGGTAGAAACCAGAGGAAAAAGGTGTCTACCAGCAGTCAGTCTCATTCCTAAAGAGCAGAAGGGGAAACTTGGGAGTCTAAATTTATCTCTGTAATATGCGCCCTTTCACCTTGGCAGTGTCCTAAAATCCACAAAATGGTGGTTAAGTTCAGTGGGTCAGGCAGTATCTGTGAAGGAAAATGGACAGCTGACACTTTGGGTCAAAATGAAGGATTCCAAAAGATCATTTCTCTCCATAGATGCTGCCTGACCCACAGAGTTCTTCTAATATTTAACAGTAGGTGTTGCTCCAGATTACAGCATCTGCAGTCTCCTGTGATTGCTAACTGACAGGCCTGTCTTCCAGCTATATAGGGAATCCTATTTTAATCTCAATTGAGTTCCACTTCTTAACTGGCAGTGTTTTGTAGGACACAGGGGGCTCTGACAAGAAGCTCAGGAACTCAGGAAGGAGCATTCCTGCTCCTCCAGGACTAGGACAGATGCTACTTTCACTTGTCTGGTTTCTCCCTGATCCTTTTCTCATCCCCCTTCAGCTGCTAGGTTTCCCCAAGGCCTGGGAAACCTGACTGGCCATAGTAAAGCTTGTAAATGAGATGCATCCAGTCACTAACATTTTTAAAATGACAATCTGACTCCCAGAAGCAGACTGGCTGTGCATTATTGCCCTACTTTTGGAAAATCCCATTAAGTTAATTAGTTTGTAACTCCCAACATATGTTAAATTTCTCTTAATTTAACCACACCTTCCACTCATTGTCACCAATATTAAATTTGCCTCCACATATGCTTTTCCCTTTGCTATGTGAGAGATTCAGAACAACTTTATAATAAGGCAATAAGATATGGGAGCAAACTTAGGCCATTCGGCCCATTGGGTTTTCTCTGCCATTCAATCACGGCTTATTTATTTTTATTGAGATGCAGTGCAGAATAGGCCCTTTCGGTTCTTATAGCTGTGCGCCCAGCGATCCCCTGATTTAATCCTAGCCTAATCACAGGACAATGTACAATGACCAATTAACCTACCAACCAGTACGTCTTTGGACTGTGGGAGGAAACTGGAGGATCTGGAAGCAACCCACACCATCATGGGGAGAACATACATACTCCTTACAGGCAGCAGTGGGAATTGAACCCAGGTCACTGGTACTGTAAAGCATTATGCTAACCACTGCGTTACCATACCACCCCCTCAACCCCACTCTCCTGCCTTTTTCTCAAATCCTTTGATACCTTTACTAATCTATCAACCTCCACTTTAAGTATACTCAGTGACTTGGTCTCCAAAGTTGTTTGGTGATTTCCGCAAATTCGTTACCCTCTGGCAAAAGAAATTCCTCCTCATCTCCGTTCTAAAGGGAGATCCTTCTGGTCTGAGGCTGTGCCCTCAGGTCTTAGACTCTCCCACAAAGGAAACATCCTCTCCATGTCCAGTCAATATAGGGCTTTCAATATTAAGTTTCAGTGAGGTTCCCCCTCATTCTATACCACAGCAAGTACAAGCACAGAGTCATCAATGCTCCTCATTTGTTAACCCATTCATTCCTGAGATCAATCTTGGAAACCTTAAGAATGTCATGAAAACCTTCATCAAATGTCAAATGTCTAATGTCTGTACAGCCCTTCTGTTCATTCTTCACCACCATGCATAAAAAACTACCTTTGAATATACTGAAAGGGTGATGCATTTTATGCTTTACTGTTAAATAGACAACATTGCATGGAGTTCCACACAAAAACTCTGGTAGCACCTGTCAGAACTGGTGTTAATAACATATTCAGAAGTAGGTTAAATTTGTGCTTCAGATGGTTACCAAATGAAAAGATCTAACAAAATTATAGCAGTCCAAAACACTAACTCATTTCCTCTCTCCATGGATGCTGCCTGCCTGCAGAGTATTTGCAACATCTTCTGTTTTCCTCTCAGAATCCCAGCTTCTGCAGTATTTAGCTTTTGGCAGAGGGAATCCTTCTGATTAGGTTATCAGGATCAGGTTAATGATCAGTTCCATGTGTTGTGAAACTTGTTGTTTTGTGTCAGTGCAATACATGAAAAATGACTATAGGTTACAATAAGGAATATAAAGCAGATAAGTAAGTAGTGCAAAAAGAGAACATAGTAAATACAATGAATAGCGTTCATGGATTGTTCAGAAATTTGATGGCAGAGGGGAAGAAGCTGTTCCTAAAATGTTTAGTGTGTATTGTCAGGCTCCTGTTCCTCCTCCCCGATGGTAGTAATAGGAAGAGGAAATATCATTTGGAAATGAAATGAAAGAAAGAAATGGTCTCCTTTGCATTTTGAAAGGATGTTGAAATAATCCACAGAAATGAGATACCATATGAAAAATGATGTTGAACTGCTCAGAGCCTTTCCAAGTCACTCCTGGTGCATGACATTCC
Source organism: Mobula birostris (assembly GCF_030028105.1). NCBI lineage: Eukaryota > Metazoa > Chordata > Chondrichthyes > Myliobatiformes > Myliobatidae > Mobula > Mobula birostris. The sequence continues at coordinate 6,642,819 of NC_092390.1, read as the reverse complement.
TTCCATTCACAACTTTGAGACCAAACCATTGCAGAATATAACATCATGTTTGATCTCTTGATGAATATTGCATAACAACCATGATGTTTAAACACAGGATGTTTAACAATTTAATAACATAAATCCCCTGTGCAATCTAGAATTTCCAGTTAAGTTACTTAAAGCTTTTACTCAAAAACTTGCCTGTGTCAAGTCAAAAGCATAACAAATTACACTGTTTCCAGTTGTTAAAATATACTGCTGACTTACCATGTGGTAAGCTCTTTGGAATATTTGATTCCTGGCACTTTTCCCAAGCGTCTGACTACCAAACGTAAGCGGTGACTCCCAGTGAGTACAGTGACAGCACTTCCCATAGTGATGTTCTCGAAGCTGATCCCGTTAACCTCCATAATTTTATCACCTAAGCAGATGCCACTATGATCTAAGCAGAACAACAAAGCAAAAATGAATGTCTCGTAGTTCTACATTTATATTAGATTGTTGCCTCTTAGTAATAGGTTCACTCCTGAACATGCAAGCCTGGTATCTTTATTTTCAGTTTCAAGGGGAGGAGGCAGGAGATCGGGGCTGAGCTGGAAAATGGCTCAGCTATGGTGAAATGGTGGAGTAGACTCAATGGGCCAAATGGCCCAATTCTGCTCCTATATCGTATGGTCTTATTTAGAGATACAGTGCGGAACGGCCCCCTCTGGCCCTATGAGCCGCACCATCAAACAAGCAACCTAACACTAGCCTAATCACAGGATGATTTACAATGACCAATCACCATCTAAATGGTATGTCTTTGGACTGTGGGGGAAGCTGAAGTACCTTGTAGAAATCTATGTGGTCACAAACCCCTTATTCATTCCCTTATCTCTTGCAGCCAATATCATGGAGTGGGACGAGGGTAGTAACAAATACAATTTTTAAGGAATGCACACAAAATACTGGAGGAACTCAGCCAGTCAGGCAGCATCTACAGAGGGAGAATAAACAGTCGAAATCTTGGGCCATGAATGTAAAAGAAAGGGACAGAAGCCAGAATAAGAAGGTGGCAGGGTGGGGGGGGGGGGGAAGAGTAGTACAAGCTGGCAGCTGATTGGTAAGACCAGGTGATGGGATGAAGTAAGAAACTGGGGGGGGGGGGATAAGTGGAAGAGGTAAAAGGGCTGAAGAAGAATGAATCTGATAGGAAAAGACGGTGGACCATGGAACAAAGGGAAGAAGGATATCCACCAGAGAGAGGTGATGGGCAGATGAGAAGGAGGGGTGAGAGGGGAATCAGAATTGGGGATGGGAAAAGAGAGAAGCGGGAGGGGAAAGAAATTGTTCTGAGTTTTTAAGGTACAAGATAACACAATTCCTAGTAAGGACAACTTCAGCCCAAGCCAAAATCAATCAGTACATATAAATTCACGCAAGTAAATTATTAACATTAAGATATAATTTACTAAGTCATAACCTACCAGCTGCACTTCCATTTTCTACTTTGCTGACAAATATTCCAAGACCATGCTCAGAGCCTCCGCGGACACTGAATCCCAGCTTCCCATCAATGTTTTTCTCCACGGTGATGTTGTGGATTGCCTCAGCTGAATCACAGTCTTCAGTACCAGCTGTAGAAAAAATAGCCATATTGACTTCACTGCAAAAACCTGAACTTGGCCTGGATCCCAAAAAACAGGTGAAGGACTAATACCTCCTTACTGAACGTAGGTGAGGATATCACTGTGCAGCCTGTTTGATCCAATGTCACATAATATTTTATATGCTAAAGAGCAAAGGTAACAGCAGGACAATGTATCGACAATGCTTACTTTGAAATATTATAATTTTCACATACCTCCTCTTTGCACCCATACTCCGAACACCCAAAATAAATGTTTTCAATCAACTGGCGTCCACAGCTCCAGGAAAACTATTGTTCAGGGCTGCATTTAAAATTTAATCTACAATCCATGCTCATGTCTGAAGAATGGCTGTTGTTAAACTTAATATTCGTTATGTATTCTAAATCCAGAATACACCCTAACAAATGTAAATTACAGTAAATTTACGATAACTGTAAATTACAGTAAGTGTATATTTATTATAGTTATTTTAAATTTAAAAAAAGAGGAAAAATAAGTAGTGTGGTAATGTTTCTGGATTAAATGTCCATTCAGAAATCTGATGGCACAGGGGAAGAGACAGTTCCTGAATCACTGAGTGTCTCTCTTCAGATTTCTGTACCTCCTTTCTGATGGTAACAAAGATATTTGATATTGATTAGCAATAAACCAGTAATATTATTCAAATGGTATCATAGAGGAGAAGTAAATTTCTGAGATGATTGTGAGAGCAACATGTTGTTTAATCAAGGCTGAGTCTGTCCATTGATACACTGGGCAATGCAATTCACTCATCAAAATTTGTTGTGGATTTCCACATGTACAGTAGCTCAGTGATCTAAATAAACCTACATCTATTACTTTTACTTTGATTTCACGATTGAGGTTAATTCATAGAACAAATAACATTGAAACGTGTGCATTTGTGAATTGCAGACTGAGAGTGGGAAGGGGCAGGGAGAGGGAATCATGTTTGGGAAAAGGGGAAGGGCGAGGGGTCAGATTGGGAAGCACCAGTGAGACATTCTGTAATAATTACGAAACCATTTGTTTGGAATCAGATTACCTTGCCCGAGTCTCAGGGCTGGGTATCCCTGCACACGTGCCACCCAACCCGGCACTCCTTCGTTGCCACCTGTCCCACACCCTTCCCGCAGCACTCCACCTGAGCATTTACTGGCTCTAAGGTGAATTCCCAGGATTAGTAGTACTGTTTTAATTCAATAATAAAGTATTATGTTTGAATTGTGTATGGATTAAACTACTCGAGCTGGTCTGGCAATGTGGTTGGGACTTAATTACCACCTTGGTTCTGTGGCATTGAGGGAGGACAGTACATATCCACTGTGTGCAACATCTTCATGCCAGGAACAACAGCAAAGTCATGCAGAAATTACATTTTAATTTTTTGTTTCATATGTTCCACATGCACAAGTTAAAAATGCAGATTGTATGTACTGCATGTAGACCAACCAAGCCCATTGATTCTGGGATGTTCCAGTCAGTCATGATGCCCAAGAGGAGATGAAGCATAAAAGTCTGGGTGAAAATGTGGCATAAAGTGAATCAGCATAGAGGAAGAAGATTGAAAATTTGGCTGAGTGGTATAAAAACAACAACCTCTCACTCAATATCAATAAGACCAAGAAACTGGTAGTGGACGACAGGAGGGGGAACCAGAGGTCCATGAGCTAGTAATGATCAGAGGTGAGGTTCATTAAGTTTAAATTCCTGGGTGTCACTATCTCTGAGGACCTGTCCTGGACCCATCATATAATTATAATTGTGAAGAAAGCACTACAGCACATTTACCTCTTCAGGAACCTGTAGAGATTCGGCACATCATCAAAAACCTTGGCAAACTTCTATAGCTGTGCGGTGGAAAGTGTACTAACTGGCTACATTATAGTCTGGTATGGGAACACCAATGCCTTTGAATGGAAAATCCTATAAAAGGTAGTGGATTTGGCCCAGTACATCACAGGTAAAACCCTCCCAACCATTGAGCACATCTCCATGAAATGTTGCCGTAGAAAAGCAGCATCCAACATCAAAGATCCCCACCACCCAGGTCATGTTCTTTTCTCGCTGCTGCCATCAGGTAGAACGTACAGATTTCTCAGGACTTGCACCACCAGGTTCAAGAACAGTTATTACCTCTCAACCATCAGGCTCTTGAACAAAAAGGGATAACTACACTAATTTAAGGACTCTTATGTTATTTCATGCTCGTTATTTATTATTATTTATTATCTGTATATGCACAGTTTGTTGACAATTTACAGTTCCTGATGTTTACAGTTTACAGATCCTGTTTACAGTTACTGTTCTAGGGATTTACAGAAAGAGAAAAGTTGGGGTTGTATATGGTGACTTGTATGTACTCTGATAATAAATGTTACTTTGAACTTTATAAAAATACAAAATGGTCATTATATTAAAGAAAACTGATATTTTGTAGAAGTAACTTAAGAATCTAGAACTATTCTGTGAATACAGAAATGGAAAGACAATCCAGTCAATTCCTTGATATAAAATTCCATTGCAGAAGGAAATTGCGGGTAGAATAGGAATGTTTTGTTACAAAGGAACCACGACCATCCCTCAACCATCAGACTGCTGAACTAAAGGGGAATAACTATACTCACTCTACTTCTGATGTTCCCACAATCAATGGTCTCACTTTAAGGTCTCTTTTCTTTATTTATTGCTTTTTATTTATATTTGCATTTACAGTTACTGTTCTATAGATTTACTAAGTATGCCCACACAAAAAAAAATCATCTCACGGTTGTATGTGGTGACACGTACATAATCCAATAATAAATGTTTGAACTTTGGAAAGAAGCTCCAGTAAGGGCTTTCCTACAATTTCTCATGATATGGGGATTTGTAATATGTATTAGGGTACTACAGAATTCTAATGTCCCTGGTTTCTGGAAGAAGCATTAGTTGTATTTTGCACATATGCAGTGCTTTGCACATATAAGTCTAAACTTCAAGCTGCATTGGCTCAGGACTCCAGACTAGAGCAATGTCAGGAAGTTTCAAAGCAATGGAGCATTCAGAGCCACATCATAATAAGTCAGTGGACTACTCAGAGAACTGTTTCACACAACAGTGAAAACTCTGCCACAGGCACACTAACCTTACAATGAGTATTTGCCAGAGGGTTTTGTAGTTTCATAAAATGCATTCCAATCATTTCGAGAGAGATGCAATAAAATATTATTAACTTGATGAAAGCCTGTGATACATGGGAAACCATGCTTAAAGTTCTTATTTATATTGAAAAGTACAGAGAAAAAGCATGAGAAGTGTACTTTAAGGCTTGTAATGAGAGTACATATGTATGCAATTTCCTGTCTTTAGCCACATTTACAAATGTTCTGGACACTTCAAAAAGTAACCCAAATGTTAGTGGGTAGAAGGAGAATAAAATGTGGGCTTATTAAAGGGTGTTGATGGTCAGCATATAGACGAGACTAGTTTAAAGGGAAAGATGTTGAGGCAATTGGATTAATAGGAATGCTCTAAGAGCTAGCATCGACTGAAAGGGACTAATGGTCTTCTATTTTGTAAGAAAATGCAAAAACAAAAGGATAATCTGGAAAGCTATGACTATTTCAGGTCCAAGTTCTTATTTTAAATATAAACTACTAGTTACTCTTCTTCCTACCCCGGAAATAACTTTTACAAGACTATGCTCAGAGCACAGAAACCTGGGCTCCTAATGAGGCCTTTCCCTGCATTAAATATCAGTCTTAAATATGGTTTAATCTTCAACTGTTTTGCCTATATCTAGTGACGCTGCAGAACTTGTTCATGGAATGCGTACTAATCAGCTCTGCATGCTACAGTGCTTGTATCCTGTAAGACATGCACAGTAGCCAGAATGAACCAGTATTTTTTTTTAATGTTGTTGGTAATGCCCATAGCTGGTGTGAATGTATAACGTTCTTTGTCTGATTCATATTATGATTGATGTCAAGAAAGGATTATCATCATCCGTGGACACACTGAGCACCTAAGCCTCAATTAATACAGTGTATTATCTGAGCCTTAACTTAAAAGCGCATGTGGATAAATTATGCATATATTTTATAGTGGCTTTTGTCAATCTGGGTGGCAGGATGGAGATACATCTTTACCAATGGAGGTCTAAGGTGCCGCTGCCCTCTGTTAGCCTGCAGGTCACCCTTGGGAAAGGTGTAGCACCTGCTTAGCTGCACCACCACCACCACCACCCCATTTCCTCCCCCATTCAGGGTCACATGAAGCCGTGGGAGCAGGTGGTGGATGGCCGTATGAGCAGCCGGTGCATATCACAATTCCTGGTTATGTGACCACTGACGCCAGGCAATCTCTGCAGAGTATTGAAAATGGCTGCAGTCACCCATCTTGTAAAAGTCACTGTCCAGAAGAAGGCAATGGCAAATCACTTCTGTAGAAAAATTTGTGAAGAGCAATCATGGTCATGGATTAGACCATGATCGCCCACATCATATGACACGTGCATAACGGTTTTGTCAATTGGAGCAGTCTACTATTATTCATCACTGCTAATGTCATTGCAAATATTTCCAGTATGAATGCAGGGTGATCTTCTTCATTTTCTATTAGCTCAAAAATAAGAGTGAGAGAGCTTAGAGATGGTTTTGCTGCTTTCCAAGTCATGGTCTCATACAGCATTGCAACAGGACCTTCAGCCCCAGTGTCTGCACCAACCATCAAGCACCCACTTACATTAAGCCTATAATAATTCCTTATTTATCCTCCTCATCGTCCCATCAACTGCCCCCAAGTTCATCCACTTGTCTATTTATTAGGGGCAATTTATAGTGGTAATTATAGGAGGAGGAGAAGATGGCGGCGCGACGCATCTTGCACGGCCACCCTGGTGAATGATACCTGTAATCTGTCAAGTAGGGTGCCATGCACAATCCTGATTTGATGGAGACAGACATGAGGGAACAGAGGAACATCTGGAGAAACTTCTGAAATGCCGTTTTCGCTGCCGCTGTTACTGTGTGATCCAGAATCTCCGGAGGGGAAGCTTTGCTTGTTGCTTGGCGGCCGGGACGGGGTCGAGACGCTTGGTAGAGATAGAGCTCGGTGCTCGATGTCGAAGGGCTGGTCGGAGGCTCGAAGTTTTCGGACGGACTCAGGGTCGGCTGTGGTCGGGTGCTTCCAATGCATCAACAGTTGTCAGTGCCTGGAGGTTTATGGCAGAGAGAGTTTCTCCCTTCTGCCGCCTGCTATCGGGGACTATCGGGAGTCGATTGGAACTTTGCGACTCTTTTTTTTACCGTTCCCATGGTCTGCTCTTTGTCAAATTATGGTATTGCTTTGCACTGCTGTAACTATATGTTATAATTATGTGGTCTTGTCAGTGTTAGTCTTTGGGTTGTCCTTTTTTTTGTGATTTCACTCTGGAGGAACATTGTATCATTTCTTAATGCATGCATGCATGCATGCATGCATTTCTAAATGACAATAAACGAGGACTGAGTGTCCTCATAATCTAATCTAAATAATCTAATCTAATTTAACCTACCAATCTGTATAAATTTGGAATGTGGGAAGAAACTGGAGCTCCAGGGAAAACCTACACCACGAACCAGAATCAGAATCTGGTTTATTATCACTGACGTATGTTATGAAATTTGTTGTTTTGTAGCACAGTACAGTGTAATGCATAAAATTATTCTGTTATAATAAGAAATCTATAAAAATAAATTAGTAGTACAAAGAGAGCAAAAACTAGTAGAGTTAATGCTCATGGGTTCACGGCTCATTCAGAAATTTATTGTGGGCAGGAAGATGTTCCTAAAATATTGCGTGTGCATCTTCAAGCTCCTATTCCTCCTCCCTGATGGTGTTAATGAGAACAGCACATGTCCTGTGTGGTGGGGGTCCTTAATAATGGATGCTGAGCTTCTAAGGCATCAGCTTTTGAAGGTTTCTCTAATGATGGGGAGAAGGCACGTCCTCCACAGAGACAGCAGAATGATCAGGATCAAACACACATGTGAGGTACTTGCCCTCCTAACTGTACCTGTGTTGCTCCTGCTTCCATTCTCATTCTCATAAGAAAAATGAAAGATGAGCAAAAATTGCAGATGCTGAAACCCTAAAATGAAAATAATAAACACAAATACTCAGCAGGTCAGGCAGCACCTGCAAGAGGATAAATAGGAAAGGTTTAAGGTGTAAGAACTGTTATCAGAACTGTAGAGAAGGAAAATCTAGGTTCAGTTGCGGAGGTGGGCAAGGGGGAGTAGAACAAAAGGAATTATCTCAAATGGAGTGAGACAAAATGGGTTAATAGGGTCCAATTACAAGAACTTTCAGCTTTTTTGTGTAATGTGTTGTTAAAAGAGACTGTGGGGTACGTCTTTCAGCCAAACTATACCAATCAAAAAAGAAAACTGAGCCAAAACGATGATAAGTGGGAATACCAAGCTCTGATACAAAATGAGTAACCTAATGTTGGGAGTTTGATAGCAAGTTCAGAAAGCTTCAACGTGTACGTACAGAAAATGAAGGGTTGTTCCTCAAGCATATATAGACCCTTGTGTAACAATGCAGGGGACCACTGATGGGTCAAAATTGGTGTAGGATAATGAATTAATGTGGCAGACAAATGGAAGCTCAGGTTTACATGTGTGGACTAAGTTCTAAGTTTGTTTATTACCATAGGCATACATACACAGGATATAAATGCTATTAAATTTATTTTTGTAGCAGCACAGTACTCTACAAACTTACTGGTGTTCGAACAGGCCTCTGAGAATGTCTGATTTTGCTGGATAAAACACTTCTGTATCCACTAGCTTCAGTGTCTCTCCAGTAACTTTGTTCATGTTACAACAATATGGCAGTGATATTAAACCTGATTCTGATTCAGATGTCAGATAACCTTATAATTTTCTCCACTAAGAAATGAGACTCACCCTTCAAGGAGGAATACCTCTCCACATCAGTATTTTCAGCTCAATTCATCATGTAGCTATAAATAAAGGACACAGGCTGAGAATGAGGAAAAGAAAATAGTTTCAAAAGCTCTTTTTCGCAGGACATGGAAAGAAGTTCTGAATCCTCTCCTGTACTGAAATGTACTTCAATTTCAAAAGATAGTTCCAATCCATTGGGTTGGTGTTAAAAGGGGTTACACCAGCTAAGATACTAATTAACAGTGTAACCAGATCCAAGTTAAAACATAATGTAAAGTGAACATGACTGTAATGTTATTATTCACATAGACTCTTACCTTCAATTGGAGAAGTACCAGTGATAAGGATCACTCTGCCCATGGGTGAACTAGATCGGGTTGCTCTAGGCTGTCCATTCATTTGCTTGTACTGTTTCTTCAGCAGGTGCTTTGCTGCTGTGTTTGCACTGCCAGCATGACTGCTGGGGTGTATTGTATTTGTCATCTCTCTTCTTGCTGAGTCAAATGAATGTGCCATGCTGATGTAGTCCACCAACAATTCATCAATAATCAGGGCTGGACAAATTCATGTTATGCTCTCAGGCAACTTCTTTCATTCTGATGTTTGAAACAGTACAAAGGAATCTTTACCTTACATCCTTTTCCCCCAAGGAACTGGTATTAGCTCCATGTAAAATATAGAAGTCAGAAACTGGTGCATTCTCATGACAAAGACTTGCCAAACTGTCTGCCATTTCAATGATCAATGATCAGTAGAAAAATATTTGGAAATAAATTCAAGAATTCCTGTAAATCAAGTTAAACAATGTATTAATGATACCAGCCTAGATAAAAGAAGGGCAAAGGTGTTACGTGCAGTGCACATCTTAAAAATATTTCTCACTGTAGGTTATAGTTTTTTTATGTATTACACTATATGCTGCTGCAAAATGACAATTTTATGACACATGCTTGTGATAATAAGCCTGATCTGATTCTGACAATACTCAAAAGGGTAAAGTTAACATTTATTATGTTAAAAAGGATCTCGTGCTTTTCCGGCGTATATGACCTATAAACTCCTCTTGGACCTCCAGCTGGGTACAAGTGTCGATTTTAACCACTGTTTCAACAAGGAATTCCACCATCTTCATCAGCGATGACGCCTAGGCATGTCTAGTTTGGTGGTATATATACTCAGCTCCTGTTGTCCATCCCTCCTGATTGGTTAGTCCTCAACTGATCAGGTTTCTGCTGTTATACTGTGTTTAAAATCATGTCCCAGTTTTTACCAAGAGAATAAGGATATTAACAAAGAAGAAGGTCTTGCTCCAAGTTTTAAATGATTTTAAACAAGGTGGACCACTGAAACCTGATTGGTTGAGGACTAACCAATCATGAGGGATGGACGACAGGAGTTGAGTATATATACCACTGGACTAGATGTGCCTAGGCATCATTCCTAATGAAGACAGCAGAGTTTGTCATCAAAATGTTAGTTAAAATCAACACCTGTTCCCAGCTGGAAGCCCAAAGAGTTTATGCATTTATTATGTACGTAATTTCAGATTTCACACACTGAAGCTAATTTTTTTTTGAAAAAAACAATATTTGATGCTGTACCTAAATGGGAAATGTCTTCTCCAATGAAAAAAAATCTACCTGAAGTGGAAGCAGAGGTTCTAATGGGATAACATTGACTACAAACTTGTTTAATAAATGGAGAAATATTGGAAAGCTCAGGCACAGACTGCTCTGTGATAGACATGAGATTACACTGAGGAGACACAAGCTACTGCAGATACTAGAATCTGCAGCAACAAAAACACTACCACTAGTCAGGCAGCAGCTGTGGATAGAAATGGACAGTAATTGTTTTGGTTTAAGACCCAGTCTCAACCCAAAATATTGACTGTGCATTTACCTGAGATCCTCTAGTAGTTTTTTAAAATTATACTGTGGATTGTAACTGCAACTTTATATAGTGTAAAATAATCTGAAATTAAATTTGGGAAAGAACTGACATTCATGTTTAACTTTTGTACCCTTCATCATATTAATAACTTATTGTTTACCAGGTAGGTTTTCCTACTAGGATTGCTCATCCTGGGAGTAGGGGAGGAGTTGGTGGGAGAATAGCGTTAAAATCAGGACCATACCTGGCAACTGTCTGGATTTGATCATTTGCAGGCATAAAGTCATACAACCAGCCCAAACATTTGTTCCTCCCCGCCTCCCCAGAAGGTAGTACTTAGAATGGATAATAGTTTGAACTCAGTGGAACTAACTGTGTACCAGTGAGCTGACCAGTGGCTGACATTCCTGCACCTCTTAAGTGAATGAATGTGGTGAAAGGTTTTTGCCTCCATTACTAAGTTCAAGACAGTTGCATACTGGAATCAGGTCACAAGGGGTGGGTCTAAGATTTTCAGAACCTCCAATATTCATCTTCATCCTTCTAGTGCTGGTAACCCTTCTGTGATACCCCACTGGCATTAGTTAATTGTTTTCAGGTGTACCAAGATACACTGAAAAGATTTTGTTTGTATGCTGTCCAGGCAGATTATCCATACACAAATACATCGAGGTACAAAGAAAAGAGAATGCAGAGTATAGTGTTGCAGCTATGGAGAAAGTCCAGATCAGGTAAACAAAGAAAGTGTGAGAGCCACAATGAGATGGAATTGGAGATCAAGAGTCCATCTTCAGCATTTGAGAGGTCTATTCACCTTTACCCTTTCTGAGTGCTGGGCAAACCTGCTTGACATCCCATCATTGCAGCACTAATGTGATTCTTCTTTACCCCATCCTAGTGCTAGCAACCCGTCTATGGTATCCCATCAGTGTGGCACCAATATAGACCTTAAGACATAGGAGTAGAATTAGGCCATTTGATCCATCAAGTCTGCTCTGCCATTCAATCATGGCTGATCCTTTCTATTCTCTCCTCAGCCTCACTCCCCGGCCTTTTCCCCATGACCTTTGATGTTGTGTCCAATCAAGAACATATCGAGCTGTGCCTTAAATACACCCAATGACCTGGCCTCCACAGCTGCCTGTGGTAATAAATTCCACAAATTCACCACTCTCTGGCTTAAGAAATGTCACCACATCGCTGTTTTAAATTGACGCCCATCTATCCTGAGACTGGGCCCTCTTGCCCCCTTCATAGGAAACATCCTTTCCACATCTACTCTGTCTAGGTCTTTCAACATTCAAAAGCTTTCAATGAGATCCGCCCTCATCCTTCTAAATTCCAGTGAGTACAGGCCCAGAGCCATCAAATGTTCCTCCTACGATAACCTTTTCATTCCCGGAATCATCCTTGTGAACCACCTCTGAATCTTCTCCAATGCCAGCACATCTTTTCTTAGATGAGGAGCCTAAAACTGTTCACAATATTCAAGGTGAGGCCTCAACAGTGCCTTATAAAGCTTCAGTATCACATCCCTGCTCTCGTATTCTAGACCTCTTGAAATTAATGCTAACATTGCATTTCCCTTCCTCACCACTGACTCAACCTGCAAGTTAACCTTTAGGGTGTTCTGCTCAAGGACTCCCAAGTCCTTTTGCATCACAGATTTTTGGATTTTCTGCCCATTTAGAAAATAGTTTGCATGTTTATTTCTTCTACCAAAATGCTTGACTATGCATTTTCTAACATTGTATTCATTTGCCATCTTCTTGCCCAATTTCCTAATCTGTCTAAGGCCTTCGGTAGCCAACCTGTTTCCTCAACACTACCTGCCCCACCACCAATCTCCGCATCATCTGCAAACTTGGCTACAAAACCACCTATTCTATCATCAAAATCATTTGATACACAGCATAAAAAGCAGACCCAGCACCTGCGGAACACTAGTCACTGGCAGCCAACTGGAAAAGTATCCTTTCATTCCCACTCACTGCCTCCTACCAATCAGCCAATGTGCTAACCATACCAGCAACTTTTCTGTAATACCATGGGGTCTTTACTTGGTAAGCAGTCTCATGTGTGGCACCTTGTGAAAGGCCATCTGAAAGTCCAAATATACAACATCCACTGCATCCCCTTTATCTATCCTACTTGTAATCTCCTCAAAGAATTCCAATAAGTTCATTAGACAAGATTTTTCCTTAAGGAAACCATGCTGACTTTGTCCTATCTTGTCCTGTGTCACTAACTACTCCCTTAACTTCACCTTTAACAATGATTCATCTTCATCCCTCCTCAAATGGCAAATCTGTGGCATTCCATCGTTTCAGTGCCAATGCAATGCGCGTCCATCCCATTCCACGATAGGGTAACCGTTCTGGCATCCCACCAGGACACCACCACTGCGCATGCGTCGCGGGGCAGACGGCGACAGCCTGCAGCTGCCGGTAGTTGCAGGCGGAGGGATGTTAGAGGATAAATACCCCCCAATACACACACCGGGGCTAAGTACGACAACTTCTGGAGCTCGTCGGAATTCGTCAACAACGAGGTAAAATGCATCCCTCGCCAGACCATTTTCTGGAGTCTTCTCTTCGCCACCTCGGACAGCTCACTGGGCCCTAAAAGGATCCAGGCGATTCCCCCCACCCCCATCCGCCAAATTCGTGGTGGGGGGGGGTTTCAAACAATTTTCCGACTCGCACCGCGCCTGTCAACTCACCAGCCGCTGCCAAGCACTTTCAGACCTTTACCTACCTGTTGAAGGGAAGAGACCGGTTGCTCAACCTCAAACGCTGCCGTCGGCGGCCTCAGCCGAGCCCGCCCTCCTCTCTTCATTGGAGCGTATCGCCGACCGACGGCTACTGACTATTGGTCAACCACCCGCCAATCACACAACTCCTCCCACCTCTTTCACCCGGGTAAGTACCAGCTGGAGTTGAGCATTTCCGTCCGAGTATTTAAGTTGATTCGCGCTAGGTCCTAGCGATGAAGTCTCTTCTAAAAAATAATGTGGCATAGTAACTTGGTGGCCGTCACACTAAACACGTGAAAAAAGGTCAAAGCCCAGTTTGTACATACACAAGTACTGCGAACACAGATGCAATGAAGAACATACTTGCAACAATATCACAGGCATAGTATCATATATGTAGCATTCACAAACAAAATATAAATTAAACCCACCCAGATTAATAAAACACAATTAGAGCAAAGTAACAAAGTCTATTTTACTGCGAAGGGAAAAGATTTTACGCATTCTAATGAAGGGCGACATTAAATGCGCATAATATACCCCAGTAGTGGTTATTCCTCAGGAAACTATATTTCTTTCATTTGAAAAGGCGCTGTATAATAATATAATAATAATACCAACTGTATTGTTGGTAAACAATCTGCTGGAGAAACTCCAGATTCCAGTATCTGAAGTCTCTTTTGATTCTGAGGCACAATCAATAATGATTGGTAATCTAATGCTAATGACTAATTGCATTTTTTTTCATTTGATAAATCTGTTTATTTGGTAACTGGGGATATAGAATTGCAATTATTGAAGCTATTGTGCACATAACGTGCATCTGTATCTTAAAGCTATTCTTTATCGAACTATTGTTATAATGCAAAATTGCACTAGAGTTGTAAGTACAACTTGGGTAGATTTTGTTTAAAATTCATAGAAACTGTTGACTTTCTTACATGAGTTTGGTTCCTTTGGGGGATAAGGCACCTAGACTTCGCAACATGTGAGTAAACTCTGCATATTATTGTAGAGCCTTTGGGTGACCAAATGAGTTCTTGTCAATGCTCACTCAAGATGGTTTGTACAAACCGCGTGGCTCTGATATGAGCCACATTAAAGAGAGTGATAATCCTTGGTTTCTGTCTAAAGAAAGGAAGTGCTTAAGTTGGTGACATGGAATTTGCTGTCTGGGAAGGTGGTGGAAGGGGAGTCGTCAGGGATTTCCACTGGAAATTGGGCAGGTACCTGTTGCTGGAACTGGGCTGTTTGAGTTATAGGGAGAAACTGGATAGGCTGGAAAGGAGGACCTTGTACAAGCCTATAAAAGAATAAAGATCGTTGATAAGGTGGATGGTCACAGTGTATTCCCCGGGTTAGGAGAGTCTGAAACTAGTAGACAATGGTTTCAGGTTAGAAGAAAAGACCGTACAGGGACCTGAAAACATCCTTTTCACACAGACGCTGATGGGTAAGTGGAATAAGTTACCGGAGTAAGTTGTTGAGGTAGGTACAATTACAGTGCAGCACAGTACAGGCCACTGTGTTTACAATGTTCAGGACATTTGGATAAATGCATTGATAGGAAGTACTCAGAGGAATCTGGGCCGAATTTGGGCTCATTTGCCAGCTGTAAAGGCAACAAGCACAAAATGCCGGAGGAACTCAGCAAGTTAGGCAGCATCTACGGAGAGAAATGAATAGCAATTTCGAGCTGAGAACCTTCATCAGGAGTGGGAGAAAATGGGGAAGAAGCAAGAATAGGAAGGTGGGGAGGGGAAGGAATACAAGCTTGGGAAGGCATCTCGATTAGTATAGACCAATTGGGCAGAACGGCCTTTTTTCCCTGCTGTATAACTCTGACTCTGACTTTTTGTACAGGAAAAGAGCACTACGAATGGGACTGCCAGGAGTTCTCTTCAGAGTGCTGACATTGACCCAGTCGGCCGAAGGCCAGCTCCTGTCGTGTTATGATTCTACAAATGCGAGCCGCGCTCCAAAGTAAATGCTGTGCTCGGTGATATGCGATCAGTGAAATGCGCGAACTGGGCACTTTAAAATAAAGCGAGATCAGCACCATGGACAGCTTTCAAGCTCGGCGATCGCAGGACTGCGACGGATTTTGTAAGAGAAAATAAACGGGACAGCGACCAATAAATAAGACAGCATGAAAATTAGTTTAGTGCACCCTGACATATCTCATTGTGAACTGTGAGCATTGAGCCAAGTTCCTGCGAATAAATCAGTGTCTAGATGCGTCACTTTACAAAAATAGAAATGTGCAACGAGTCATATGAGAACTTAATGCGTCATTGCGAGAGGCCAGGCATTCGGATTGCTTTGGCCGCGCGTAGGAGGAGGAAACCCAGATCAAATTCCCCAGCGCTCGGAAGATGTTTTGGGTATGTCATGATAGAAGGGGAAGTTAGCAGAACTCAGTTATTCTATGCAAGAATATTGGAGAAATTATCAGGAGAGAAAATAAACGTGATTATAAGTTGCAAGAAAAAATGCATTGAAAATTGGTGACATAGATTGACCCAGATTCCTTAAATTCTCATAGCCGGGGAGGTAGTGAGGATAAGTCCCACATTATCCATTAAATGCTTCCAATGGCGTGCGCCTCAAATAGCCTCTGACAACAAGTCTAACTCCTGGCCTTCACGTGTGGCTTCGCTACGAGGCCCAGCGGAACCGTCTCTACTGATAGGAGAACGGGTAAAGACGAATTGCTGGCGCCTTAAAATCGGTCGCTTCGGGCAGATGGGGCCAGTCAGCCGTTGTTGGCAGCTCCTCCAGGAGAAGGAAATCTCTGATCTCAAACCTCCGCTGCCTTGCTGCTATGCCCACTCATGGGGAAGGCTTCAAGAGTAAACTCCGAACTGCATTCAAGTTGCGTTCAACGATGACTGGCAAATCCTGCGGTGCCGCTGGTGCCAAACTGTATGTCTTTGCCGGTCCTTTGGACTAATCACCTGCGTGCAGAGAGGAAGCCTGCTGCACAGGCAACAGCTTGCTCTCCATATCCTACTGCGCTGGCTTGCATATCACGTAGAGACTGTTGGCACACAACATCCACCATGGTCGACCCTGACCAAACAGAGGGCGCAAAATTGACTCGAAAATGAATTGACACTTGGGGATCATATATGCAAAGAGTGGATAACCAAATGTCGTTATTGGAATGTATTGTTCTGATCTCTTCTTGAAACAGGAGTGTATTTATTTTATTGATTCACCGACAGTGGGTTTGAATGACATGGTTATTGCCCATTCCTCGTTACATTTGGTGGCACTCTCTCTTGAACACCTGCAGTCCATATGGTGAAGGTATAGCATGCACAAGTGTGTCAGTTATGCATTTTTGACTTGGCAATGATGGAAAGACTATGAATGTCTTCGGGAGAAATTTGAAAACGGTGGTCTTTCCAAGTGCTTTCTTCATTTTTTTTTACATGCTAGAAGTTCCTGGTTTTGGATATACAAAGCAGCCACATAGTTCAAGTGATGCAGTGAAGTTTTAAGGTGGCTGGATGGGATCTTAACAGGTGGCATTGAGCTTCTTATGTTGCTAAAGCTGTGCTAGTCTCAACATTGCATTCCTGGTGGTTACATTATATTTAGTGCAATTGTTTTGAGGAATCAGGCAGTATATCTGAATTGAATGACTGGTATCCAATTGCTTGGTAGCCTCAGTGTTTATGTGATGTGCCCAGTTAAATTTGTAGCCTACATTGATAGTGGTAGATAAAGTAATTGAAAGTCAAGAGGGGTAGTAAGGCTCTTGATGTCGATGGTTATTACCCAGCACTGGAGCAGCACAAAGGTTATTTATCACATTTTGACCCTTTTAGGAGTATAGAGTTATGGTGCTGGTTGTCCATCATATCCAATGATGACAGGAAACCTGTGCAGGAGATTTTATAAAGTGTGTAGCGACTCCCATTTGTCTAGGGTAAGCTGGCATTGACCCCGCCAACTCTGTAATCATATTTGTGGTGGATACTGTGTGATTGCACCCCGGTACAAGCCAATGACTTAAAATATCAGACAGTACATGATATGCAAGTAAATGATTACACTTTATAAGTATTTCTTAATGATGGGTTAGTAGAAACAAATAAAATAAAGGCGCCAAATCAGTAAATTTATCAGTTCTGTGCACAAGAAATTTTAAATGTGTTGGAGCTCACGCCTCCAGATCCCTCCACAATGACCTCCGGGCCTCCGACGACCTCCGAACTGCCGATCTCCGGTATCCGCTGTCCTGGGACGCCGTCCGCTCCCGCCACGTCTGTCCTTTTCACTCGCCTCCCTGAAAAACCCCCAAAACTCAGGGTCCCAGACATAAGAAAGAACAACACTTCTCCCATTGGACAGTAAACCTGTTATCAGTAATTATAACCAAAACAAGCTGCTGGCGAGAACAGCAGAGACCCCATGTTACTTTACATTACAGAGAAGCCATTCTATTAACCTTAGCAGTTAACATGGGAGAACTACTACAAGTGGAAAAGTTGTTGCACTGAGGCAGTTCCAGTCTCTCCATCTCAGAAGTCTGGGTCCAGTGGTGCAACTGGTTGCACAACTGAGGTCTTGTTCAGTTGCAGTGATTGACCACGACTTCTTCGTGCATCAGCTTTATCACTCCTTCTGTGCTTCATCATGCCTTTTGCTCTCAATGGTGTGGTACAGAACCACCTTCCTGGCTGTTAGATTTCACTGTAGATCTCACTCACCCAGTCCGCTGCAGCTGACTTCACTTACTAGGAAAGGCATGTCCCTATCTCACTAGAGTTTGAGGCCCACTGGCTACCGTCATCTGGTTTGGCCTGGCAGTCAAAACAGGTACCAGGGTGTGGCTGCTGTCACATGCAAACAGCTACCTGGAGCCACAGGTGAGAGCTGAGTGTCCACTGGGGACTAAAGGTGAGTGAGCAGTTCCAGAACGGACATGGCAAGCCCCTTCACCAGAGGTTTTACTGCTCCTTGCATGCAGAGTTATAAAGCTCACAAAACAGCCCCTTTGGCCCAACCTGTCCATGGCAGCCTAGTTGTCTGCTTGACCTAGTTCCATTTCCCTGGGAGTATCAATTGTATTTTTAAAAGGTTGAGATAGGTACTTGTCATACATCTAAATAGATACCCATTTAGTTGCAGTTGTTTCAGACACAACTTGCAGATCTGTAGTCTAGTGTAGTCTTGTGTTGTTTTACACAGTTCAGTGTAGTTTTTGTATTGTTTCATGTAGCAGCATGGTCCTGAAAAACGTTGTCTTGTTTTTACTGTGTACTGTACCAGCAGTTATGGTTGAAATGACAATAAAAGTGACTTGACTTGAGACAAACTCGTCTGTGCTTCTCCCCTATTTGGCAGGCTTCACTTATAGTTCATATCCTCTAATCCAGGTATCATCCTGGTAAGCCTCTTTGGTGTTCTCCTCAATGCCTCCACATCCTTCCTATAATGAGGTGACCAGAACTGCATATAATTCTCCAAGTGCGGCCTAACCAAAGTCTTATATGGCTGTATAATGACGACTAGCGTGCCATATGCCTTCATTACCACCCTTTTCCCTTTGGAGTGATTGAGGAGGAGAGGTGACTTGATAGAAGTGTACATGGTGATGAACACCATATGGATAAGCAGATATCGAGTGGATAACCAGAGTCTGTTTCCCAGAGCAGAAATAGCTAATATGAGGGGACATAATTTTATGATGACTGGAGGAAAATACAGGGGGACGTTAGAGGTAAGTTCTTTACACAGGCAGTGGTGGGTATGTGGAGGCACATAGGGGTATTTAAGAAACTCCTAGATGAGCACATTGATGATAGAAAAATGGAGGGCTATGTTGGTTGAAAGGATTAGACTGATCTTTGGGTAGGTTAAAAGGTCGGCACAACATCATGGGCTGAAGGGCCTGTACTGTGCTGTACTGTTCAGAATCAGAAGCAAGTTTAATATCATTGGCATATGTCCTGAAATTTGTTATTTTGTGTGCAATAAATAATTAAAAACTATTAATTACAATAACAAATATAGAGTATACAAAACATTTTAAAATTAATGAGGTTGTCACAGTCCTGATCGGTTATTCCCTGGTTCCCTTTAAATTTCCTTTGTGTCACGATCAGGACCGTTGACTCCTTGTTTTCCTTTAATTCATTGTTTTCCCAGGTTTCTTGGGCTCTGTAATTAAAGGCACTTGATTCTCAGCTAAATGGTCAGTATATAGTGTCGGGCTTACAGCTGCTCGGGGCTAGACCGTTACCGGACGTCACTTTACGTCACCGAAGCAAGTGCAAGCAAGCCACCTTGCTGGAGTGGGCCAAGTCACATCACCGGAGCAAGTCAAGTCTTCTCCCTGAAGTGAGTGCCAGTAAGTCACCTCTCCTCACCGGAGCCAGCCTGTTAAGTTACCTCGCCTGAGCGAGCCGTTAAGCCAGTGGTCCCCAACCACCGGGCCACAAAGCATGTGCTACCGGGCCACGAGGAAATGATATGATTTGGCGATATGAGTCCAATATACCTTTCCTCATTCCTTGTCACGCACTGTTGAACTTGAACGCACGCGTCATCTGTGTCAGCGCGGGAAGAAGATCAACTCCTCGAGCTTGCAACTGACGGCGGGCTGAGGAGTATGTTTGACATAACATCTCTGCTGGCATTCTGGATCAAAATCAAGGCTAAATATCCTGAGGTAGCCACGAAAGCACTAAAAACATTGCTTCCATTTCCAACATATCTGCAAAGCAGGCTTTTCTGCAATGAATGCAACGAAGACTAAATTGCAGAACAGACTGGACATAAGGAACCCCCTTCGAGTATCACCCCTCGATGGGACTGTTTTGTTGCCCGAAAACAAGCCCAGGGCTCACACTGATTCAGCAATATTGGTGTGTTGCAATGATTTTATATGTTCATACGAATATGTGCTCTGTGTTTAATATCCAAACGTTACTTAAAATGTTATGATGCTATTGACTTATAAGTGACTCATAATTGACTATATTAATGTGCTGTGTTACATGAAACCTAAAATAACACTAACATATAGTAAAAACAGGAATGATCTGATAAATACACAGCCTATATAAAGTAGAAATAATGTATGTACAGTGTAGTTTCGCTGAACAGAATCGCGAAAAACGATTTGTAGAAAAAAATTGGCATGTACACACATGCGCATATAGGTGCCCATGCAAGGCTTCATGGTCATCGTAGTCTTTCTTGGGGTAAACTCACGTATTTGACAGCTACTCTTCTCTGTTAGCAACCCTCCCCTCCCTCCCACACCCCCCCCCCCCACAGGTTGGCCGGTCCGCAAGAATATTGTTAATATTAAACAGGTCCGCGGTGCAAAAAAGGTTGGGGACCCCTGTGCTAAGTTACCTCACCAGAGTGGGTCTGTCAAGTTAACCCGCTGGAGTGAGGCTAGAGCCGCTGTCTGTAGTTCGTGGGCCGCGTCAAGGACTTGCCGCTACTTGGAGCCATTTCGTGTCAAGATAAAGAACTGTCTATCGTTGTGTGGTTTTGTCTCTCCGTGCCTTCTCCGCTGGGTAGGTCCGGCCGTTTGCCGCTACCTGGAGTGGGGAACTGTCTTTCATGTTCTGTGTTCTGTATCCTGTGAAGAAGAGTCCTGGCTCTGTGTCCTGTGTCCAAGGAAGAGTCCCGGCTCTGTGTCCTGTGTCCAAGGAAGAGTCCCGGTTCTGTGTCCTGTGCCCTGCGTCCAGGGCAGAGTCCCCGGCTCTGTGCCCTGCGTCCAGGGCAGAGTCCCCGCTCCAATGTTTCGAGTTCCAAGTCCAGACTCCGATGTTCCAAGACCAGGCTCCGATGTTCCAAGACCAGGCTCCGATGTTCCGAGTTCCAAGTCCCAATCCAAGTCCAAGTCTAGGTCCTGGGCCAAGCCCAAGTCCAAGTCTGGCTCCCAAGTTCCCAGGCCAAGCCCAAGTCCATGTCTGGGTCCCAAGTTCCCAGGCCAAGCCCAGACCCTGAGTCCCAGTCTAAATCCAGGGTCCGAGCCCAACTTCAGCCACGCATATTCCTGCTTCCACTTCATTCACTCCTTGATGTCTCTCTGTACAATCCTTGCTTCCCTGCTTTCCTAGTAACTATTAATAAACTCTATTTTTGTTAATGCCACAAAACATGTTTGTGTCCTGCATTTGGGTCCACCCATGCTCTGCACTCGTGACAGAGGTACTGTATATGCTTTTATTGTCCATTCGAAAATCAGATGGCGGAGGGGAAGAAGTTGTTCCTGAAACATTGGGTGTGTGTCTTCAGGCTCTTGCACCTCCTCTTTAACGGTAGCAATGAGAAGACACCATGCACTGGGTAACGGCTGCTCTTAATGATGGATGCCTCCTTTTTTTGAGACATTGCCTTTTGAAGGTGTCCTGGATGCTGGGGAGGCTAGTGCCTATGATGGAGCTGAGTTTATAACTTTATATGCCCTATTATCTTAATAAAACTTTGAATTTAAGGGTCCTTGAGATTTAGCTGCATACTGTGTGAAAGTAAAAATAACAAAGTATGAAAATCATTTTAGATGCACTACTTGTATTAATTTGCAGAACTAATCAACCGATAGTCATCACAATGTAGAAGCAGTGCAGGTTATAGTGATTTCAATACACAATACACTTAATCTGCATTTGTATGATAGATTAATTATTACCGCAGCTGAAAAAGCCTTGGACCGCAAGGGATCCTATAAAATTGTACAATACAATTTTGTGAGAAAGAGTTCAAAATAATCCATGAATGAATAGTTTCTAGATAAAATTACTTTTGCAGTAACCATTTTGAATTGAAATTAAGAGTAATTCTTTTGAAGGTAGATAAGAGATTTTCATTTCCTCTGGACTTGAGAAATAAGTTAAGTGGCAAAGAATACAGTTCTTGTCAAAAACGTTGCATTTAAAGTGACCTTTCCCCTCACCATGCTGACCACTTTTGAGGGCTCATGCAAGCGGATATGCTTCGGAATTAAAAAGATGTGAATTTCAATACTAGTAACACATTTTCACAAAGCCATTGCCTATCATTGCTTATATAGTGATGCATTTTCTCACTGTTTTATAGGTTAAGTATTGATTATTTTGTGTAACTGTTCAAATATGCCTGAAGACATATTAAATTAGTCAATTTACAATGTAGGCTGAATTATAGTGGCTATTTTCTACTATTTGGTTATTGTGTCAAGCTGAGATAAAGATAGACCGGAAAAACCTTCAGAGTTAAATTGTTGTTTAAGGAGGAAATTTACTGCTTGTGATGGATGATTCTGCTAGTTAAAGAACTGTGGACAGCTTGTCACAAATAGAAGTGGTATAGTGGTATCGTTTCAGTCACCAACTAAGTGATTGATACAACTTGCTACATTTGACCACCCTTTTTCCTGAGTTCAGGCACATTAATACAGTAGCTTTCCACATTGCTGTTGGAAAGCTCTCGACTGATTAAATTTTATCACTATTTAAGATCATAAGACATAGGAGCAGAATTAGGCCATTCAGCCCATCGAGTCTGCTCTGCAATTTCATCATGGCTGATCCCGGATCCCACTCAATCTCATACACCTGCCTTCTCGCCATATCTTTTGATGCCCTGATCAATCAGGAAACAGTCAACTTCCACCTTAAATATACACACGGACCTGGTCTCCACCACAGTCTGTGGCAGAGCACTCCACAAATTTACTCCTCTCTGACTAAAAAAAATTACTTCCTACCTCAGTTCTAAAGGGTCATCCTCCAATTTTGAGGCTGTGCCCTCTAGTTCTGGATACCCCCATCACAGGAACCATCCTCTCACATCCATCCTATCTAGTCCTTTCAACATTTGGTAGGTTTCAATGAGAACCCCCCCCCACCCCCGCATTCTTCTAAATTCCAATGAGCACGGGCTCAAAGCTGCCAAACACCCCTCATATGTTAACCCCTTCGTTCCCAGAATCATTCTCGTGAGCTTCCTCTGGACCTTTGCCAATGACAACACATCCTTTCTGAGATATGCAATTGCATTGCTTCCTCAGCAGTGTCTACCCCTCCACCTATCTTCGTATCATCTGCAAACTTTGCCATAAAGCCATCAATTCCGTTATCTAAATCACTGACAATGTGAAAAGTAACAGTCCCAATACTGACCCTGAGGAATACCACTGGTCACCGGCAGCCAACCAGAAAGGGCAGAACCCTAGAACCCTTTTTATTCCCACTTGCTGCCTCCTATCTGTCAGCCATTCCACTATCCATGCCAGTACCTTCCCTGAAACATCATAGGATTTCATCTTGTTAAGCAGCCTCATGTGTGGCACCTTATCAAATGCCTTCTGAAAATCCAAGTAACTGGCATCCGCTGCTTCACCTTTGTCCACCCTGCTTGTTACTTCCTGAAACAACTCTAACAGATTTGTCAGGCAAGTTTTCCCTTTACAGAAACCATGCTGACTTTAACTTATTTTATCATTAGTCTCAAAGTACCTTGAAACCTCATCCTTAATAATAGACTCCAACACTCTAACATCCCATGTTTGCTACAGGGAAAATAAACTCTCTTTCAAATCATGGTCTGGTAGTGTAGTGATAAGCACAACGCTTTACAGTACCAGCGACCCAGGTTCAATTCCTGTTGCTGCCTGTAAGGAGTTTGTACATTCTCTCCGTGACCGCATGGATTTCCTCTGGGTGGTCCACTTCCTTCCACAGTCCAAAATGTACCACTTGGTAGGTTAATTGTTTATTGTATATTGTCCCATATTGTCAATTAGGGTCAACCATGGATGTTGTGTCCTACTGTCTAGAAACGCAAGCCTGGTCACTATGATATGGAGAGCAAGTGGTTGCCCATGTAGCAAGCTCCCCCTCTCCACGCATCTGGAGAACCCAAAGGAACGGCAGAGACCGATACAGTTTGGCACCAGCAGTGTTGCAGGAGTTACCAGTCAGCGTCGAACTCAACGTAAGACTGCCTTCGGGACTCCAGCTCTGGATTTTCCCTCTGAGTTTACTCCTGAAGCCTTCCTCATGAGTGGGTATAGCTGCATGGTAGCTGAGGTTTGAGATAAGAGTTTTCCTTCTCCTAGATGAGCTGCCAACCATGGCTGACGAGCCCCATCTGCCTAAAGCGACTTGTTTTAAGGCACCATTAACCCGCCTTTCCTGTTGGGCTTCTTACCCAAGCCACCAGTGAAGGCCAGGAGCTGGACTTGGTTGTCAGAGGCTATTTGAGGCACATGCCATTGGGAGCATTTAATAGGTAGTGGGAGTTTTACCTCCCCCCCCCCCCCGCCCCCCCCCCCGGCTATAACAACCTTAAGGAACCGACAGTAAAAAATAAAGATGTAAATATTCCCACCCAAGTTCACAGACACCCTGGAATCCTCAGGTTAAGAACCCCTGAGAGAGGGTGTGTGGTTTTGCAATGATTCAATTATACTTCTTTGTTCTACTGTGAATGCCTGCAAGAAAATGAATCTCAGCGTAGTCTATTGTAACATATAAAGTTACTTTGAACTTTGAGAAGTAAAAAAACATGGATTAAAATGTACATATTCCCATCCAAATACTTTTATCTGTTAACTTTAAAGAATGTAAAATGATAGATTAGACCAGTGTGGTATTATCACCTCTCTGACCTGCCAGTTGGTTCAGCATGGGATTGGCCTCAATTTTCACCTTCTTACATCTGTGATATAGTTTGTGTGTGTGTGTGTGTGTGTGTGTGTGTGTGTGTGTGTGTGTGTGTGCGCGCGTGCGCGCGCCATAACATAACATGGTATGGTAGTGGTTGGCGTAATGCTGTTACAGCAACAGTGATCACTGATCAGGGTTCAATTCCTGCTGGCATCTGAAAGAAGATTGTTCATTCTCCCTGTGACCATGTGGGATTTCTCTGGATGCTTTAGTTTCCTCACGTATTCTAAAGATGTACGAGTTAGGGTTAGTAGATTGTGGGTATGCTATACTGGTGCTACTTGTGGGCTGCCACCCAGCACATATTCGGATTGTGTTGGTTGTTGACGCATATTACGCTTTTCACTGTGTGTTACAATGTTTTGATCTACACATGACAAATAGAGCCAGTCTTTAATTTTTACCAGAATTACAGGGAAAATTACATGATATACTCTTTTAAAAAAACTGAAAGATGTGGAATTCCTTCAAAATAAATGCACCAGTGCAGTTAATGCCTATACCTACTGTATATAAGATATAGTCTTAACCACATGGGATAATGCAGATGCTGGAAATCTAAAGCAACACACACAAAATGTTAGAGGAACTCAGTAGGTCAGGCAGCATCTATGGAGAGGAATTACTAGCCAATGTTTCAAGTCAAGACCCTTCATCAGTCTATATAAATTGTAGTTTGTACCTGCTTTGGGCTCAGTACAACTGGTAATAATTAGTTGTCTCAATGTCACCTGAAATATCCATGTACCCCAATCAATGCCAGGGTATGTTGGCATGTTTAAGATTTATTTAAGATGAATATTTTGCACGAATAGTCACTTCTCATCATTGTAGAGACAGAAAAAAATATACCATTAGCTGCAAAATCCACAATATCAAAAAGGTGCGCCAATTCCTCATCAACGAACACCTTCAGTCCTCTTGTCAAGACTGAGTGCACTGATGTGTCAGCCTTCACGCAGCTTGCAACCGTTCTACCATGAGCTGCTGTCACAGACACAAGATGATGTGTGGCAATAGCACTGAGCCATTTCAAGCCTCATTTCAAAGGATAACAGGTACCTGAGTGGACAGATCCCGAGTGAACCTCATTTAGAAGCCCAGATCTGATGTCTGATGTATGTTTTTTTTATATCTGTAACTTCAGACCGAGCAGTTCTCACTTATTTCAAGTGACAGCAGTTACTTTTAATATAATAAATTTAATGATGTATGGCATAAATGATCAATTCTTACTCATTTCTAGTGACAGTGGTTACTTTGTTTACAACAAGTATAGCAAATGTGCGGAGAGACCTCTGCCATCACGCTTCTGAATGGTCCATGAACACTGCCTTGCTATTTATCTTTCGACACTATTTTATTTATTTTAAAGTTCATCTTTTGTACTATCCTATTTGTTTTGTTTTTATCATAACTCTAAGTAATTTGATATGCCTGCACTACTGCTGCCACAAAACAACAACATTCATGCTTTCCATCAGTAACAATAAATCTGATTTTGATTCAGCTAGTTCCAGGCCGTCAAAACTTTGGTAACCCAGCCCAGGTGTAATTTGAGGTACATGAATTGTGGGAGGTTCCGATTGTTGATCTGACAGAACAGGTCTGCCACAAGTAATTTCTTCCTTCTCCCCCACCTCCCTCCCAGTAGCCGCCTAATTCTCATTATATCTGCCTGGGATTGGAGAGATGTTACACTACAAGAGGGTCCCAGTATCTTATTTAGAGATACAGCATGGTAACGGGTCTTTCTAGCCCAGTGAGTCTGTGCTGCCCAATACACCATATGACCAATTAACACACTGACCTATACATCCTTGGAATGTGGGAGGAAACTGGAGCCCTGGTGGAAACCACCTGGTCACCTAGAGAAGGTTTGAACTCCTTACAGACAGCGACAGAATTGAACGCAGGTCACTGGAGCTGCAATAGCACCAACTGTTGTGCTACTGAGCTGCCCAGTTGCAACAGCAATAGCACTTACAATGTGCGCCAAAATGTAAAACCTTGACAAAGGTAAGGAAAGTTATCCTCAGTCAGTTTAATAGTTACTATGAAGTACTGGGAGAGCTTTTACTGCTACAGAGTGAAAATACAAGTTCTTGATGAATTAGTGCATGGAATAGTTTGGAAACTTAGAACCCTGGAATGACATTGCCAAATAAATGAAGGCTTTCCAAAGTGGAAAAATAATTGCTCAAAGTGAGGAAGTTTTGAATCCATGAAAACATATTTACTTACTGACTGCCCGTTACATCACTGGTGTTTAGGGTAGCAATGAAGGTCCTCCATCTCTGCTGAAACCAAGTTGGTCTTGGTCTTGGTAGTGTTCAGGGCTTCATTTATTATGCCAGTAGCTTCCTCTTGGTTTTCACTACTACAAACCATGCAAATTCCGGGTGGAGACTCAGGAATACCGTTGCACTCAGGTTTAGAAGTATTCTTTATTGTTCTTTCCATAACAATTTTTTTTGAACTGTCAGGGTTGTTAGCCCTGAGCTGAATTCATGAACCTGGAGGACGAGTGGACCTTAGTCTGGCCTCTACCCATTGACCTGTTTGGTATGGGTGAGCCTACCAAGAGTGAAAGCATAAGGCGTTGACTCCAGCCAACATATCTCTCCTGGTCATTGAGGCACACAAGTCTCCAAACTCTATGACAAGATTGGGTCTTCTTGGAGGCTACTTTCCTCTAATCTACTTAAATTTCTGCCCTCTTGTTGTGGTCCTCTTGGAGGATGAAAACATATTTACTTAGTTAAAATAGAAAGTCTTGATTAGGCCTATTCATTTGTTTTTATAGATTTCCTTTAAGTTAGTTTTTCCAGCCATCAAACACATGCAGTCAGAATACCTTGTGCGGTTACATGAACTTACCAGAACGTTTGAGTGAAAGACACACCAGTGTCTATCAACAAACATAAAATATCTTCACCTTTCTTGGTATCATAGAAAATAAGATATATTTTCACTGAAAATTAGTCTGGCTGTTTGTTCCTTAGCCTTTGAATAAAAATGTAGCTTAAGTCAAAGTATTACTGGGAATATACTGTGTAATGAAAATCAATCTCGTCACTGGTTAATTTGGATATTGCTGTAACTTGATGATTCTCCTTGATTTCAGTTGATGTAAATGTTCAAGTCCTTCGTGGAATTCTGTGCTGACCTCCAGTGTCTCCTTGTTGTTTTATTATCGTCTTTTGATTATTTCCAACTCAGATTTCTTAGCAACAATGAGTGAATCATGAAAATTTTTATCTGAACTGCAGCCAGCTAGCTTGTTGACATTTCACCTTGTTCCTTCAATGGTTCAAAAAGGTGTTACACACACAAAATGCTGGAGAAACTCAGCAGGTCGGGCAGCATCTATGGGTAGGAATAAAGAGTCAATGTTTCAGACTGAGACCCAGTGTCGGAACTGGAAAGGAAGGGGGAAGAATCCAGAGTAAGAAGGTGGGGGGAGGAGAAGGTGACAGGTGAAGATGAGAAAATCTGCAGATGCTGGAAACTCAAGCAACACACGTAGTCGCCTCTACTTCCTGAGGAGACTGAGGTCATTTGGAGTATGCAGGCTTCTCCTTCACATGTTCTATCAGTCTGTTGTCACCAGTACAATCCTCTATGTGGTGGTGTGCTGGGGCAATGGCATCAACATGGGCCAATAAACTGACTGGAAAGGCTGGCTCTGTTATAAGAGTTTAACTGGACACACTGGAGGCTGTGGTAGAACAAAGGATCCTACAGAAAATCCTGGCAATCCTGGACAATGTTTCTCACCCTCTACGTGCCAACTTGGCTGAACAGAGGAGCACCTTTAGTGATAGACTATGACAACTGCACTGCTCCAAAGAGCGCTATAGGAGTTCATTCTTACCCTCAGCCATTAGGCTCTATTATGGATCAACTGATAGCTGGGGAAATGATGACCCCCTCCTGTTAGACTGCTTGGGGTAATTTATTCTTTATTCTTTCTACTTCTAATATTTATACCTGTGTACTTGTAATGCTACTGTAATTTCCTTTGGGATCAATAAAGTGTTTATCTATCTAAAACGGTGGGGGAACTCTGAAAGCCATGCAGCATCTATGGAAAAGAGGAATCAGTCGACAGTTTGGGCCAAGACCCTTTATGAGGACTGGAAGGGAAGGGGGAGGAGTCAGAATAAGAAGGTGGGGGAGGGGAGTAGGAAGTAAAAAGTGGCAGGTGAGAGGTGAAACTGGGAGAGGCAAGGGGTGAAGGAGATAAAGGGCTGGAAAAGGGGGATCTGATAGGAGAGAATAGAGGACCATGGAAGAGAGGAAAGGGAGAGGAGCACCAGAGGGAGGTGATGGGCAGTTAAGAAGAGAAGATCTGAGAGGGAAACAAGAATGGGGAATAGTCAAGCGGGGCAATTACCAGAATCTGAGAAATCGATGTTCATGCCTTCAGCATGGAGGCTACCCAGACGGAATATAACCTGAGTGTGGCCTCATCGTTTCACCTCTCACCTGCTGCCTTGTACTTCTCCTTGCCCTCCCCCCACCTTCTTACTTCAACTTCTCCCCTTCTTTTCCAGTCCTCATGAAGTGTCGCAGCCTGAAACATCAGCTGTTTTCTCTCTTTTGTTGAGGCTGCCTGGTCTGCTGAGTTCCTCCAGCATTTTGTGTGTGTACCACGTGTTAGGTGAAGCTAGGTGAGAGGGAAGGTAGGTGGGTGGGTGGGGGAGTGAGGGGGAAGAGAGATGCACAAGGGTGTGCCTCAGGGAAACACAGTGTACTCACTGGTGATGTAAATGGCCAGATTCTTCTGACATCCAGTTTGCTGATCATTCTGATTCTCGTTCCATGCAGAGTGCAGCTTTCTCTGACAAATGCTACTTTACATACAATCATTTGCTGCCATTTATCACAAGTACGATTTAATGTGATAGCCTGTTCCACAGTTTCTAAAGTAAATCTCTTTACGTAAACAACTATTCCAAAGTTTCTTCCCAAGAAGCACTTTGACTTTAGCTTTCTGATCAGCTTTGAAGCTAATGAACTGTTTAAAAATCTGTTATTTTTCTATTCTAGTTATGAAATATTCTGCCTTTTGTTTATATTCTGGCCATTAAAATTGGAGCTTGGTCAAATGAATATGGTTTCAGTTCTGCCATTTATTTCTACCCAGAGAAATTTGCTCAATAAAACTCATCCCCAGAAATTTTACCCGGAAGCATAATGTTAATGTGAAATACATGACTGAATTTTCATTGATATTTTTAAAAAAGAAAATCAAGCCTTGCCTTATGGATTGCAAAGTCTGGGATTGTTTTTTCTCTTCCCTGCATGCCTTATATCATGTTCTGTTGCACAGATGTGCCTGGGCACCTTAGTGGAGTTGGGCACAGGACGCTCAATGCTGCTTCTGTGATTTTTATTCATTGAAACAGAATGCCCTAGCCACTCATGTAGAAAAGTGACTTCATAACATCTTTGTTGTTAGTGAAATGTGACATTGTGGACACAGCTGAGCACATCACAGAAGTGAGCCTCCTCCCCATGAACTCTGGGCACATTTCTCACTGCCTCAATAAAGCAGCCATTATCAAAAGCTCCATTCACCCCAGACATTCTCTCCTCCTTGCTCCCATCGTTCTGAAGATACAAAAGCCTGGAAGCCCATACCACCAGGCTTTAACAGCTTCTATCCTACCTTAAGACTATTGAACAATCCTCTAGTATAGTAAGGTGGACTCTTGACTACACAATTTATCTCGTTACGATCTCGCACCTTATTGTCCACCTCCACTGCATTTTTTCTGTAACTATAACACCTTATTTTCTTTTTCTTTTTAAATCTCTTTATTAATTTTCCAAAATTATAAACAGAATAACAGTATTGATAGAGAGAGATTGGAATAATCTTATTGTTGATAAACATGTACAAAAAAGACTTCAAATAGAACAGGTGTAATAGACTTCCAAACTCTTAATATAATTAATCATAGAGAAAAAAGAAATAAAAAGAAAAAAAAATACAAAGAAACCCCAAAAAAAACAAAAAAAACTGAATACTAAACCCAAAAAGAAAGCAAACGGAACAAAACAAGGCTAGACCAATATCTTAAATCGAATACATTCAATAATGTCGTCAACTCCGCTCCTCTATTCATATATTTTAAGTTAATAAGAAGGATTTGGAAAAGGTCAAATTACATCATATGAAAATGTTGAATAAATGGTTTCCAAGTCTCTTCAAATTTAATCGAAGGATCAAAAATGTCACTTCTAATTTTTTCTAAATTGAAACATGATATAGTTTGGGAAAACCATTGAAATGTGGTAGGAGGGTTGGTCTCCTTCCAGTTCAATAAAATAGATCTTCTGGCCATTAAAGTAACAAATGCGATCATCCTGACGAGGATAAAAATCTATGTTCCATCATTGGCAAACCAAAAATTGCCGTAATAGGATGGGGTTGTAAGTCAAAACGCAAAACCGTTGAAATAATATCAAAAATATCTTTCCAGAATTTTTCCAAGAGAGGGCAGGACCAAAATATATGAGTCAAGGAAGCCACCTCAGAGTGACATCTGTCACAGATAGGGTTTATATGGGAATAAAAACAAGCTAGTTTATCTTTAGACATATGGGCCCTATGCACTACTTTAAATTGTATTAACGTATGTTTGGCACATATAGAGGAAGAACTAACTAATTGAAAATTTTTATCCCACTTCTCTATAGGTAGGCAAAGTTGAAGTTCCCTTTCCCATTCATTTTTAATTTTATCAGATATACCTGGCTGTAATTTCATAATTATATCATAAATAGTTGCTATTAATCCCTTCTGAAAGGGATTTAAACCTAAAATTTTATCGATGATATCAGTAGGGTGTGAAACCTTATTTTGTTATTGTTTTACTTTGTACAACCTCAGTGCACAGTTTTAGTGAAATGATTTGCTTGGACCGTTTTTGCAAGTCAGGTTCTTCACAGTACCTTAGTACAGGGGCAGCATGGTAGCGCAGTGGTTAGCACAGCCCTTTACAGTGCAGGTGACCCAGGTTCAATTCCCACCACTGCCTGTATCGAGTTTGTATGTTCTCCCTGTGACCGCATGGGTTTCCTCCAGGTGCTCTGGTTTCCTCCCACAGTCCAAAGGCATGCCAATTGGTGGGTTAATTGGCCATTGTAAATTGTCCTGTGATTAGGCGATGATTAAATTAGGGATCGCTGAGCGGTGCAGCTCAAAGGGCCTATTCTGTGCTGTATCCCAATAAATAAACAAACACACACATAAATGTGACAATTATAAACCATTTATTAATTTAATTTCATTGATGTGCATAACAGTTCCTAGCTAATTCAGTAATATACTCGGACTTTATTTTGGCAGGACCCCCCTTAACACCCCTCAAGTCTGCTGGGTCCTAAGGTCTCCAAACTGATTGGAACTCTGAAGTTGTCAACCAGATCGCAAAGACAAACCTCCCGGAGCCCTGTGAAGTTGGTACACTTAATGGAAGGTCATTAAGAGAAGTGTTCTGAATTTGGTGAGTTAGGAAAAAGTGTAATTTGTTTTCTAGCTCCCCATGAGAAATTTACATTTGATTTCTGCTGCACAGGATGCATTGAGGGTCTGTAATGGGACGTGAAGGTAAAATATATAGGCTGTGGAGGCGGTACAGAAGTTGTTCACCAGATTCCGGAGGTGAGGGGATTAACCTATGAGAAGAGACTGAGTTGCTTGCGACCATACTCACTGGAATTCATTAGAATGACAAGGGATCTTAAAGAACCATATAAAATTATTAAAGTCATATGTAACAGAGAGGCAGGAAGTAAGTGAGACTAAAGCTAAAGGTCATGGCCACAAAATTTGGGGGAATAGATTTAGGACAGAGATGAAGAAAAATTGCATTTCACAGACAGTGCAAAATCTATGGAATTCTCTGTCCAGGGAAGCAATAGAAGCTACCTCATTAAATGTATTTAAGACACAATTAGATACATTTTTGCATAAGGCAGCCTTGGGCGATGTTGAGCTGAGTCCAAGGCCAATCAGCTAATCAGGCTCGAGGGGCTAGCCAACCTCCTCCTGCTCCTGTGTGATATGTTCTGATGGGGAGTTCTACAGGAGAAAGCAGAAATGTATGAGCATTGTGATACCTAGGTATTTCCAGGTTGCCTGAAAGCCTGGATTAGATATGAACGAGGACTGCAACCCTGCACAGTGCTGTAAGTGGAAGTTGGAAACCATCCTTCCGAGAACTGAAGTGACGGCCAGCTCCATCACCTCACATGGTGGTAATCCTGCCATGGTGGAGGTCTCTGCCATCATTTCAACATGGGCAGAATCTATCAAAGGCATGAATGAAAGCTTAGGTTTCTGCCTTTGCTTTCTAGTGTTCAAAGTGTGTCCTGGTATCCGTCAATCTATTTTCAACATAGACTGGAGTTGCGGATGCCAGCCTTATGGAATGGCAGCTGTTCTGTGAAATATGAATTGGTCGTCATTTCTTAGGATATCTGTACTCATGACCCTATGTGTAAGGGTAAATTGGAGTGGTCCATTTATCTGATCAGATGTGAACTCTTGTGCTTTGGTAGTGTATATGTAGTACATTTACCTGAGCTGCCTTCAGAACACAATTGAATGAGGAAGGGTGTCACTAGCTACGCAAGTTATTTAGAACTACGAGATTCTAAAATGCACGCAGGGTATAATGCTGTAATCCCATTTGCAACTGAAATTCTGACTCATTTATGACATGTATTGCTAATTAGAAACAGACCTGCTGAATTCAATTTCTCAATCTATGTTAGCAGACTCATAGGAATTTCATCCTCGCTACTAGATTTTTACTGCTTTCCTCCCAAAATGCTTTTCCACATGTTAACCTTTCAGAATCAGGCTTAGTATCACTGGCATATGTTGTGAAATTTGTTGTTATGCGGCAGCAGTACATTGCAATTCATAATTTTAAAAAATAAAAATTACAATAATAAATACACATACAGTACTGTGCTGAAGTCCTAGGCACATCTATAGAGCTAGGGTGCCTAAGACTTTTGCACAGTACTGTTGTAATTTTATGGATTGCACTGTACTGTTGCCACCAAAAAAAATCATGACTTATGTGAATGATGATAAACCTGATTTTGATATGGGTGTCTATGTGGACTGAGAGTGGGAAGAATGCAGGAAGAGGGGAATCATAGCTGGGAAAAGGGGAAAGAAGAGGGGAGGGAGTGGGAAGCATCAGAGAGACATTCTATAATGATCAATAAACCAATTGTTTGGATAAATGACCTCGCTTGGTGTCTCACGGATGGGTGTGTCTGGACCTGCACCACCCCCCGCCCCTGGCACTCTTTCTCCGTCACCTGTCCCATATGCCTCCCGTGGCATTCCATCCTCACCATTCCCAACATCTTTTGTTCCCACTTGATTTACAAACTCAACACAGTACTTACATACACTGTGTACACTGTACAGACAGACAGACAGACACACACACACACACACACAATGGATCCCTGGTAATTGGGCCATTGGCTAGTTGGAGCAGCCGCTTATTTTGGCCAACTCTTAAAGAACAAAAACAAATTGAGAAAATAGCCGAGATCCCCTTTGTTTATTTGCGAAAATATGCTGCTTAATTGGAGCAAGAGACTGTTGCCAAACAGTTACTAACTAGCGTCAGTCATGTGCACTTGTTTGGCAGTTAGACACTACACTGTGCTTAGAGAAAACAGAGTTTTAAATAGTGTCTGTTGCATATATTTTCTAATCAAAAAGCAGTGATTTTTGTCACTGATGCTTGATGAGAAATAAGCATTAAGACAATTCTGAACTGTTTTGCTCACTGTGTTTTTAAGCATTCAGGCTCAGAGATGCCAGAAACAGCTGGGAGTGAAAATGAAATGATTTCACTACTTCAACAAGTTAGGCAATACAAAGATTTGAAGGTATCAACAATCACCTTGAATGTTACAATAGAAATGAAGATTTGGAGGATGCATTGATCAAAAGGATTGTATGAAGGCAATGCATTATCTGCACTAGGTGAATGAGCTGATTTTGTTCATTTACAATCAGTCAAAGGAACACAGCAGCATATACTAGATTAATTCAAACGTCAGTAATTATTAGGGACTAATAAACAGATTTTCCATCCTGTAGTAGTAGTAATAATATTCTAGTTTGTTCTTTATTGCATTTAAATTCAGAATTTTGATTCAGTTAAATGGTAGTTTGTCTTTTATATACCTTTTTAATAGATAATTAAATACATAATTTGAATTAAATTAGTAGTGCAAAATGAGACCAAAATAAAAGAAAAATAATTAGTGAGATAGTGTACATGGATTCATTGTCCATACAGAAATCTGATGGTGGTGGGGAAGAAGCTGTTGCTAAAACGTTGATTGTGTGTCTTCAGGCTCCTGTACTTTCTCCTTGATGGAGCGATATGAAGAGGGCATGTCCTGGGTGATGGGGGTCTTTAATGACGGACGCCACCTTTTTGAGGCATTGTCTTTTTGAAGACGTCCTTGATGCTGGGGAGACTAGTGCTCATGATAGAGCTGACTGAGTTTACAACCTTCTGCGGCTTTTCCTAATTCTGTGCAGAGGTGGCTCCATACCAGACGGTGATGCAACCGTTAGAATGCTCTTCACTGTACAGCTGTAGAAATTTGCTGGAGTCTTTGATGACATACCAAATCTCCTCAAACTCCTAATGAGCTGTAGCTGCTGTTATGCCTTCTTTGTAATTGCATCAATACGTCAGACCCTGTATAGATCCTCAAGAACGTTGAGACCCAGGAACTTGAAACTGATCATCTTTTGTACTGCTGATCCCTTGATAAGGATTGGTGTGTGTTCCCTTGAGTTCCCCTTCATGATCAATCCTTTGGTCTTACTGACATCCCGATGAAGGGTCTCAGCCCAAAAGGGCGACTGTTTACTCTTTTCCATAGATACTGCCTAGTCTGCTGAGTTCCTGCAGCATTTTGTGTGTGTTCCTTGAGTACAAGGTTGTTGTTTTTCCACCGCTCAACCAGGTGATCTATTGCACTTCCATACGCCTCCTCATCACCATCTGAAATTCTGCCAACAATAGTTGTATCATCAGCAAATTAATAATGGCATTTGAACTGTGCCTAGCCACATAGTCGTGGGTGTAGAGAGAGCAGAACAGTAGGCTAAGCACACATCCCTGAGGTGCACCAGTGTTGGTTCTCAGTGAGGAGGAGATGTTATTTCTGATCTGCACTGAGTGTGGTCTCCCTACATCTCAGCTAAACTCATCTTTTGTTTCCTAGAGTCACTCCTTTTAGATTTATACATCATCAAACACTCCGGACCTCCACTCCATCAACAACATTCCCTTTTATTCTCTACCGGCTTCAATTTTCTTTGCCACTTTCCCTTCAATAATACCGGAAGTTCTGCTAAATGATAACTGATTTGAGAGGTTAACTCTAATTTCCTTTCCACAGCTACTGCCTGACCAGCTGATTGAATACAGTATTAGTTTTTTTCACATTTCCAGTGTCTGTAGTCCTTTGCTATGTCTTGCTAACGCTAAGAGAAAGTTTGGAAATTTAATCTTTCAAAGCATATGAAATATGAAAAAGGGAAATCAAGGAAAAAAGGAAAAGTATGGATGATATGCAAACAAAGTTTTGTCACTGTACCTCGGTATATGTGACAATAATAAACCAATCTACCAAAATTTCAGATATTACGAAGCCACTTGAGGAAAATACAAGATATCTCCAACATCAGTAGAAATAGTATACTATTCTACTGGACACCAACTTTTTTGCAAGCTTTGTTTCCTCAGGAATCTTTTGTGGTTATATAGATCACTTGGAGTTGAATACCAGTATAATTTCAGACTACTTGTATCACGTAGGAATTTGGAATAACAAGAAATTAACTTTTATTGAATATAATGTATTTAATCGCATAATGATGCTAATGCTTTACAATAGTTTAACTATAAAATTGTATTGTTGATAATTTTCATTTGTACTCAGTGTCTGAGGTTGCGTCACCTCTGATCTGAGCTGACACTTACGTGCTGGGCGACACCTAATTAATTAGCTTGTTCATTTCGGCTTTTTTCTTAAAGATGTGCTGGGTGCATCCCTGCTACTGCTGCACCGCTGCATGCTTTGCGGCCTGGAGGTTGGGGACCACTGCTGTAAAAGATGGAAATAAAAAAGTAATCTTGCTTAAAACATTAAAGAAATGTGTCATCTTTAACTTTATGCCTTTTAGAAATCAGGTCGTCTTTTACTCGCTTAGCTATTCACAGTAACAGAAATTTTGACCAGGGGTGCCCAAACTTTTGCATGCCACTGTATGTCTCACTCCTGTATGCCTTCTCACTTCCCTCTGAGATTCTGCCAACAATGGTTGTATCATCAGCAAATTTATAGATGGCACTTGAGCTAAACATAGCCACACAGTCACGGGTGTAGAGAGAGTAGAGCAATGGGCTAAGCACACACCCTGAGAGCGCCTGTTGATAATCAGCAAGGAGATGTTATTACCAACTTGCACCGATTGTGGTCTTCCAATTAGGAAGTTGAGTATCCAATTACAGAGGGAAGTACAGAGGCCCAGGTTCTAGAACTTTTTGATCAGGAGTGTGGGAATGATGGTGTTAAACGCTGAGCTATAGTCTGTATTGTCCAGGAGATGTAAGGCCGTGTGAACAGCCATTGAGATTGCATCCACCGTAGACCTATTGTGGTGATAGGCAAATTGCAGTGGGTGCAGGTCCTTACTGAAGTAGGAGATGATTCTATCCATGACCAACCTCTCAAAGCATTTCATCACCATAGATGTGAGTGCTACTGGATGATAGTCGTTAAGGCAGCTCACACTACTCTTCTTGGGCACTAGTATTGTTGCCCTTTTGAAGCAGATGGGAACTTCCGACTGTAGCAGTGAGAGGTTGAAAATGCCTTTGAATACACCTGTACTGTATGATATTCCAGTATTTTCATGGACATGGAAATTCTTTGCTAATCTGCACCTTGTGATCGATAAAATGAAGGTCATACTTACTGAAATCCCTTTAGATCCTTCCAATTACTGCCTATGAAATCCCTTCTTGTTTTAAAGGGAGGCCTGGTGATTAAACTGCCTTCTACATGCAGAGCAGAAGGCACAGCAAGTGCCCAATAACCATTTATCCATAAGATGTAGGAGCAGAATTAGGCCATTCAGCCCATCAAGTCTGCTCTGCCATTCCATCATGGCTGATTTATTATCCCTCTCAACCCCATTCTCCTGCCTTCTGCCCAGAACCCTTGACATCCTTACTAATCAAGAACTATCAATCTCCACTTTAATCGACTTGTCCTCCACAGCCGTCTGGGACAATAAAGACCAAAATCATTGAATAGTGAGAGGTTGGGAGGAAGAACCCGTTGGACATTGAATTTTGAGAAGTGTAGATATAGCATTGAATAGTGGTGGATAGGAAGGAAGAACGTGTAAGTGGTAATTTGAGGAGACTTTGTGCTCCAGTGGAGTTTTAGTATGACAGTATGGTCAGTCATGAAAACAAACAATATATCAGCAGGTCCAGCAGCATCTGCCAGAGGGAAGGAATTGGAAATATTTTTCGAAACCTTCCATCAAAATTCCCACAGATGCTGCTCAAACTTCTGATTTCCTGCAACAGTCTGTTTGTTTCTCCAGTTCCCAATGTCTCCATGGTCAGACATTGTACAGTCCTTGATCATTTCCAGCAAAAGAGCTCACAGAAGCAGATCCTCCAGTATAGCCTTGAATAGTTCAGAATTGTTCAGCTTTGTGACATTGATCCAGACAGCTGTATAATCGGTTCTTTTGTAATATAAATCTGGAAATTATTTTAAGCCCCTGGGTGACACATGATCTGTTGAGTTACTGTGGGAGGAGCTAGACTTGTGCTGTGAATGAATGCAGCTATATACTTAAGGAATGGAAATTGAGACAGTATTTAATATTATAAATTATTCTCTTTTTACACTTATTTATTTAAAATAGTCCTTATTGTAACATAGCAATTGTTTTAGGTATTGCACTATGCTGCTGTAAAACTACAGATTTCCTGACGTATATCAGTGATAATAAATCTGATTCTGATTCTATTAATTACAAATATTTGAATATTGATATAGTAAAATGGAATTATGTACACACACACACACACAGTGGATTTCAGTTAATTGGGACACACCAGGACAAGTATATTTTGGCCCAATTAACCAGCTGCCCCAATTAACCAAAGTTTCATGGAAACAGTTAAAAATGTATAAAAAAGACAAACTACCATTTAACTGAGTTAGCAAATTATGCATTTCAATGAAATAGTCCTATAAAACTGTGTATTAGTTCCTCATAGTTATTGTCGGAGGAATTCATCCAGTGTACACTCCTGTGACTGACAGTAAATTAACAAAATCAGCACAGACACCTAATGCAGATAATGGACGGTCTTCATCAGAATTAGAACCGGAATCACTTTATTGCCAGTGTGTGAAACATACCAGAATTAACTGTGGTTTGGTGCCAAGCATAAAACACAGCACAATACCATAACAGATAACACAATAGCAATCAACAATTTACAAGACAATAGTGCAAATAGCCATGAGCAATCAACAATTAGCAGAATGGCCATATGCACACATGTCAGTAATCAAACTTTGATGAATGTGAACAAGGAGAGTAGGAAAGACCATTTAACAGATGTTGTGCAGGAACAGTTAGGGTATTACACCTGAGTGAGTCTTGTTGAAAAGCTGGATAGCTTCAGAGATGACGTGTGGTCCTGGTGGTGATGGACTTGTAGTATCTCCCTAATGGCAATTTGGTGAATAGGTGACTGCTGGGGTGGGAGGAGTCCGCAGTAATTTTTTCAGCACTTTCTGGCTATGAGCAGGTTTTTTTTAATGAGAGTAGCTGACAGCCAATAACCTTCTCCACTGAGTGGACTACTAACTGCAACCTAGACTTGGAGAGAGAGGACATGGCAGGAAACTAAACTGTGATACAGTCACAGTTACTGAAGTAGTAAAACCATTTCATTTCCACTTCTGGCTATTTCTGGCATCTCCAAACCTAAATAGTTGAAACTGCAGAGAACAAAACAGTTCTAACTGGTCTTACTGCTATTTCTTACCAACTATCTGTGATAAAAAATCACTGCTTTATGAGCACAAACAACGCAATTAAAAAACTGTTTGCTCTAAGCACAGTGTAGTGTCTTAACAGCCACACAAGTTCACATGAATTATGCTAATTAGAAACTTCGGCAACAGTCTTCTGTTCCAATTAAGTGGTATAGTGTCCAAATAAACAAAGGAAATCCCTTCTATTTTCTTGATTGGTTTTTGTTCTTTAAGAGTTGTCCCAAATCAGGGGCTGATAGCCCAATTAACTGGAATCCACTGTACATATCACAAAACAGTAATAGCAGATCCTTGAATATATTTTAATAATTTTTCGATGTAAACATTCTTAAAGCAAATAGTCTTATGAAGGTTATGAGGGAGAAGATAAATCATCTTTGACTTTCATTGTACTATGTGTAGAATATATATCAATGACTGAATATTTATCCTGCTTCTAAAATTTATAATCAAGTCAATTTTTGGAAGCAGAATGCAACATCTTGCACATTAGAATATACATTTAT
The DNA here is from genome assembly GCF_030028105.1 of Mobula birostris. Taxonomy (NCBI): domain Eukaryota; kingdom Metazoa; phylum Chordata; class Chondrichthyes; order Myliobatiformes; family Myliobatidae; genus Mobula; species Mobula birostris. The sequence goes on along the minus strand of NC_092390.1, from coordinate 6,602,256 downwards.
GCTCTATTTCCTACCCTAAAAAACATTGTTCACACATTGCGCAATTTGGCAAGTAGAAGCAATTAATTTGCAGCATCCATAATCATTAATCTCCAGAACATAATGGAATTTTTAATAAAGATAAGAGTACAATGTATTACTTCCCTCAACTAGCATTATGGGAGTGAGCTGGTTCAGTCAGCTAGCAGACTACAAGACTTCCCTCCACAGTTTTAATTTATACGGGAAGTCAACCAAATTTTGCTATTTGAAGTTGGAGTCAAACATTAATCATCAAAGTTTTCCAGGCAAGATGGAACAAAATACTGTCAAGAAGAATCTGACACATGATGAAGAAAGATGAAAACAGGCTGAAAGAACATAAATAAGGGATAGTTTTAGAACAGTAGAGCACAGTACGGGTCCCTTAGCCCACAATGTTGTACCAACCTATATAAATCTGCCCAATGATCAATCCTTCCTACATAGCCCATAACCATCCATGTGCCTACCTGAGTCTCTTAAATGTCCCTAATGTATCTGCCTCTACGACCACCCCCAGCAGTATGTTCCACACACTCACCACTCTCTGTGAAAGTATTAGCTATTCCTGCCCTGGAAAAATGGTGCTGGCTCTCCACTCTATCTGTGCCTCTTATCTTATACACCTCTATTAAGTCTTCTCTCATTATGAACCCTGAAATGTGATCTAAATGTTAAAATATACACTCTATGGCCACTTTATTAGGAACACCTATGCACCTGCTCATTAATGCAAGTATTTAATCACCCAAATATGTGGCAGCAAGTCAGTTCTTGAAAGCATGCAGACATGGTCAAAAGGTTCAGTTGTTGTTCAGACCAAGCAGAAGAGTTGGGAAGGAATGTGGACTAGATGACTTCGACCATGGAATGATTGTTGGTGTGAGGCAGGGTCGTTTGAGTATCTCAGAAACTGCTGATCCGGGATTTTCATGCATAACTTTCCAGAGTTCACAGAGAAAAGTGCAAAGAAAAAGATAATACACAAACAAGCCTTATTAATGAAGGAGTTCAGAGAAGAATGGCCAGACTGGTTGAAGCTGACAGGAAAGCGACCGTAACTTAAATAACCATGTGTTACAGTAGTGGTGTGCAGAACCTTGAAGTGGATGGGCTACAGCAGCAGAAGATCACAAATGTACACTCAGTGGACACTACTAGGAACACGAGGTACTTAATGCAGTGGCCACTGAGTATATGTTCACAGTATTTGTTTGAAGAGGAGGAAATAAGTAAATTCTATAATATAATCGAGAATTTATTTTCTCAACCAAGTCATAGGGATGTGGAGCTGTGAAGTGCAGAAACAGACCCTTCTGCCCAGATGATTCAGATCAACTGCGATGCCACTAAAGTGCTCCACAACTGGCCTTTGAGTGCTCAGAACAGCTTGTGGGCCTTGCTGAGAAACATTTTGTACAACACAGGCTTCCACTTGCTAACAAAAATAACCAGACTAATGTTAACCACACCAGTGTAGACATGGTGGAGGATTACAGATACCTAGGGATACGAATTGACAATAAACTGGACTGGTCAAAGAACACTGAGGCTGTCTACAAGAAGGGTCAGAGACGTCTCTATCTCCTGAGGAGACTGAGGTCCTTTAACATCTGCCGGACGATGCTGAGGATGTTCTACAAGTCTGTGGTGGCCAGTGCTATCGTGTTTGCTGCTGTGTGCTGGGGCAGTAGGCTGAGGGTAGCAGACACCAACAGAATCAACAAACTCATTCGTAAGGCCAGTGATGTTGTGGGGATGGAACTGGACTCTCTCGTGGTGGTGTCTGAAAAGAGGATGCTGTCTAAGTTGCATGCCATCTTGGTCAATGTCTCCCATCCACTACATAATGGACTGGTTGGGCACAGGAGTACATTCAGCCAGAGACTCATTCCACCGAGATGCAACACAGAGTGTCATAGGAAGTCATTCCTGCCTGTGGCCGTCAAACTTTACAACTCCTTCCTTGGAGGGTCAGACACCCTGAGCCGATAGGCTGGTCCTGGATATTTCATAATTTACTGGCATAATTTACATATTACTATTTAACTATTTATGGTTCTATTACTATTTATTATTTATGGTGCAACTGTAACAAAAAACAATTTCCCCTGGGATCAATAAAGTATGACTATTAACAGGTGAGTATTGTCTTTTTGATGAACGAGTAGCTACATAACCAATAATGTCCTGAATGAGATCCAATTAGAATGCACAGAAGCTTTCCAGAAGGTGGCGCAGTATTTTTCAGATGGGTAGAAGCATGGAGTATTACAGTATCAGATTTGGCAAAAGCCATTAAGTTCATATTGTGATCACTTGGCAGCACATACATCAGAATAACACGAAAAGTCATATGTGTGTCTTGGTAATGAAAGCTATTCAGTTTGTGACCTTGACTTCACAGCATTCTAAAGATTAGCTTTATTGAAAATTAAATTTATTGATCACATGTACATCAAAACAGACAGTGAAATGCATTATTTGCATCAACAGCCGACACAGTTCGATGATGTGTTAGGGACAGCCCCAGAGCATTGCCAGGCTTCTGGCGCCAACATAGCATGCCCACAATTTACTAACCCTAACCCGTGCATCTTTAGAATGTGGGAGGAAACTAGAGCACCCAGAGGAAACCGGTATGCCCACAGAGACAACTACAAACTTCTTACAGACAGCAGGGGGAAAATTGAACTCTAATCTTTCAATCAGTGGCACTGTAAAGTGTTACGTTAATTGCCATGCTTTCATGCTACCGCTGCCCCCCCCCCCCCCCCCCCGTGGCCTTCTATAATAAACTATTGACACACAAATGGACATTACATACTGGAAGCTGCGGTGCAGATATCATGTCAATGAGAAGATAAGCCCTTCCAAAGCAAAATAGCTGCTTAATTGTCAGTATTGCTCTGTCTATTTTACTTGTTGTTAATTTTGTAATAAGTTGTAGTGTTTTTTTTTTGTTTTGATGATATTGAACAACGTGCAAACATATGAATTAGGAGCAAAAGTAGGTAACTCAGCACCCCCTCCCCACACTACTGAGCCTGAAAGTAACCTCATCTGTGCATTCCTGTCCACCCAGAGTAACATTTCATTCTCTTACTTGTTAACAAGCTCTCTACGTCAACATCAAAAACACATCTACTTTGGGGAAGAGTGTAACAAGAAGAAAGGAAAGGTTACATGGAGGGTTTGGTAATCAGTGATTGGTTTATAATTGTCACATATACCGTAGTACAACGAGAAACTTTGCTTTGTCTGTCATTTATGCAGATCATTTCACAGAATCAGAATATTGAGGTCATACGAGGGAAAAACAATAACTTAAACTTGAGTTGTTTTCTTTGGAGCAGTGGAGGCTGAGGTGAGAGCTGATAGAGGTTTATAAGATTATGAGGGGCATAGATAGAGTGAATGGGGGGGGGGTATCTGTTTCCCAGGGTTGAAATATCTAATACCAGAGGGTATACATTGAAGGGGAATGTGAGGGGCAAATTATTTACTCAGAGAGTGGTAGATGCCTGGAATGTGCTGCCTGGTTTGGTGGTAAAGGCAAATACATTAGAGGCGCTTAAGAGATGGCACATGAACGCAAGGATGATGGAGGGATATGGACAGGCCAAAAAGCCCGAAAATACGTATGCTGTACTGTTCCATGTTCTATGTCATACAGTATATACACTTAGTGGTCACTTTATTAAGTGCACCTGTATATCTGCTCATTAATGCAAATATTAGTCAATCATGTGGCAGCAAGTCAATGCATGCAAGCATGCTGTCGTGGTCAAGAGGTTCAGTTGTTGTTCAGACCAAACACCAGAATGGGGAAGAAATGTCATCTAAGTGATTTTGACCATGGAGTGATTGTCAATGCCATAGGGGTGGTTTAAGTTGAGGAGGAGAAGATGGTGGCATGACGCAGCTTGCAGCGGCCACTCTGGTGAATGATATCTGTTATCTGTCAAGTAGGGTGCCGTGCACAATACCGATTTGATGGAGACAGACATGAGAGCACGGAGGAACATCTGGTGAAACTTCTGAAACGCCTGTTTCGCTGCCGCTGCTACTGTATGATCCAGAATCTCCAGAGGGAAGGCCCCGAGTCCTCGGCTTTGCTTGTTGCTCGGCGGCCGGGGCAGGGTTGAAGCGCTCGGCAGAGATGGTGCTCGATGCTCGGTGTCGGAGGCTCGAAGTTTTCGGACGGACTCAGAGTCGACTGCAGTCGGGTGCTTCCAATGCATCGGCAAGTTTGCGGTACTTGGGGGTTCATGGCAGGGAGAGTTTCTCCCTTCTACCGTCTGTGTGAGATGATGGGGCTATCGGGACTTGAGACTTTTTTTTTACCGTGCCCATGGCCTGCTCTTTATCAAATTACGGTATTGCTTTGCACTGTTGTAACTATATACTGTAAAACTCTCATGCTCTATCTGTCTGTTTGTATGTTTGTGACCTCCAATTAGTGCAAACAGTGCATTAGAGCGGCACTTCTTTTGGCTAAATCGAATTAAAATGCGCCAACTTACAGAATGCAGGCAAAGTTCAGTGTTATATATTCGTATAAAATTGCTCATTCACCAAAGATCAACAGGCTGCCTTTCACGTGAGACCCGATCGGCCATCATGGAAATCGGGATGCCACAGCCCGACGCATACGCATGGCCAGCCTCAGCAGCACCTCACGATGCTCACAGAGCGGGCTCCACCTTCCATGGAGACTGCGACGCCACAGCCCGATGCATGCGCATGGCCAGCCTCAGCAGCTTGGAGGCTTTGGTGTTACCGCTTCCTATCTTCTATCAAGCATTAGGGTAAAAATATATGGATAGCCTAATTATGCCACGTGGAAAGAGAAGGGGTTCACTATGGTCAAGAAATGACGCCAAACGTCGTCGGGAAGCGGTGAGGAGAAGGAGAGAACAACAAACGGATTAGGCCAGGGCCGCACGACTCCAGGATCAAAGAGTCAGGACAAAAAAGATGAGAGAAGACAAGACAGAGGAGGACAGGCAAGCACGTCTCCAAAATGACAACAATAGGCACAGACGGAGGAGAGAACAAGAATCCAATCAGGCCAGGGCCACACGACTACAGGATCAGAAAGAAAGAACAAATGGTAGAAGAGATGAAGAGACGAAGGATGAAAGGGCTGCGTGTCTCCAGAATGACAAAAACAGGCAGAGAAGGAGGAGAGAGGAAGAGACAGAGGAGAAAAGGAAAGGTCAACTCGAGAATATGCGGCACAGAGTAATTATTGCGAGAGTTGCTGAAGACGACAATGGCCGTTTTCGACGACAATACCTTGACAGAGAAAGAGCAAGGCAAAATGCACGACTCGCATGCCGTCACATTTCTGCTGATGTTGGTTCGATGACCAGAGTATGCCCTCACTGTCGTGTCTTCCTATTCACTGGAGAAACCGCACATTTCTGCTGTATGAAGGGAAAGGTCAGGATAGGCAATTTGCAGCCTCTACCTAATGAACCCCTCAATTTATACAGCAATGATGAACCTATTGCAAACGAGTTCAGGAAGAACATCAGACAATACAATTGCCTCTTCCAAATGACATCCTTTGGTGCCAAAAAAGTCATTCCAACTAGGAATCGATGGAATCCTTCTGTGATTGTTCAAGGCCAAATGCATCATTACATCGGACATTTAATTCCAGACCCGACCCAGCAAGCCCTATTCCTTCAAATTTACTTCATGGATACTTAATGTTCATTCTGGTCACATATTTGTCTTGCTATGTGTCTTTCTTCTTTAATAAGCTGAGGTTTTCTTCTTTAATTTCCAAATAAAAGAGATAGCAATAGCATTCAGGAAAATTTAATGTTCATTCTGGTCACATCAGACTGCTCTACCTTTCTCTCAGAGGGTGCCCCAATGGGTTACCCCGTTGTCTAGTATGTTATAATTATGTGGTTTTGTCAGTTTCAGTCTTGGTTTGTCCTGTGTTTCTGTGATATCTTTCTGGAGGAACATTGCATCATTTTTAATGCATGCATTTCTAAATGACAATAAACGAGGACTGAATGTCCTCATAATCTAAAAAAAAATCTAAGAGTATATCAGAAACTGATGATCTCCTGAGCTTTTCATGCACAACAGTCTCTGGAATTTCAGAGAATGGTGCATAAAATAAAAAAAACACACACATCCAGTGAGCAGCAGTTCTGTGGGTGAAAACACCTTGTTAATGAGAGAGGTCAGAGGAGAATGGCAAGGCTGGTTCAACCTGATAGGAAGGTGACAGTAACTCAAATAACCACATGTTACAACAGTGGTGTGCAGAGGAACATTGAACCTTGATGTGAATGGGCCACAGCAGTAGAAGATCACAAACGTACACCCAGTGGCCACTTGATGAGGCACAGGAAGTACCCAATAAAGTGGCCCTGAGAGCAATGTTACAATTACAAAGAAAGTGTACTGCAGGCACAAAATAATGTGCAAGGGTCAGGAGGTTGGTGGTGACAAAACTGAATTGACTTCATTTCTTACGTCCTTCACATACATAGGGAGTAGAAATCTTTACGTTACGTCTCCATCTAAATGTGCAATAATAATAATTTATAATAAATAGAACAGTCAATGTAATATAGAGTACACTCAAGTCAACGTGAGTTCATCAGTCTGATGGCCTGGTGGAAGAAGCTGCCCCAGAGCCTGTTGGTCCTGGCTTTTATGTTGCGGTACCACTTTCCGGATGGTAGCAGATGAAATAGATTGTGGTTGGGATGACTTGGGTCCCCAATGATCCTACGGGCTCTTTTATCACACCCATCTTTGTAAATGTCCTGAATCATGGGAAGTTCATAACTACAGATGTGCTGGGCTGTCCGTACCACTCTCTGCAGAGTCCTACGATTAAGGGAAGTACAGTTCCCATACCAGGCAGTGATGCAGCCAGTCAAGATGCTCTCAGTTGTGCCCCTGTAGAAAGTTCTTAGGATCTGGGGGCTCATACCAAACTTCCTCAACTATCTGAGGTGAAAGAGCCGCTGTTGTGCCTTTTTCACCATACGGCTGGATGTGTACAGACCACGTGAGGTCTTCGCTGATGTGGATGCCGAGGAACTTGAAGCTGTTTGCCCTCTCAACCCCAGATCCATTGATGTCAATAGGGGTTAGCCTGTCTCCATTCCTCCTGCAGTCCACAACCAGTTCCTTTGTTTTTGCGACATTGAGGGAGAGGTTTTTTCCTTGACACCACAAGTCCATCTTATCATACAGGAGGTCCTTTTAATGATCTCATATGGAATAGAAGATGTCCTTGAGCCTGATGGTATGTGCTTTTAGGTATTTGTACCTTCTCTGTTTCAATACTGTGCTTTGTATCTATTTCACTGTTGTTGGAGGTACGATTGGGTTTTCAGTTGCAGTATAACTCCTCGATATGACAAGTCAATGTCTCGCATAAGACAATGGAAAAATGGTCATTCTAGCTGTCTATAAACTGGTTGTAATGCAAGCATGTGGAGTTACTTGTAAATCCTTTACGTTACTTCATGTACAAGGTTGGTATGTGGTACTTTTTCCTCTTTGAGGAATAACAGGCAGAATAGACAAAAGAGAATCCCATGTTGGGAAAGAAAAGGTATCCCATTTGGACATGTGGCATAATCAGCTGTCAATGTACTGCTGTTGTAAACAGAGAGGGGCGGGCCGACAAGGAAGGAGGGTGTATAGAACTACCTCTAATTACTGCATTTTAACAAGGTCCATTACGACAGCAGCGGACCATGACACTCAGAAGGCACACAGCTTTGATTATACGCCTGTTTGTTGCCTCAGGAGAACATGACTTGGCATAATTTGGAACAGTCTGTCCGCCACAACTGGACAATTATCACAAAGACCACTACTTCAGTGATGTCAGCCATTCTGTTATATCTTCCCCTTTTAAATAAAAATCACTTTTTAATTAAAGTGCACAATTGGAACAAGCACTATAAATGAAAGAAGACACCATTTCTGAAGGCTGTTTCTTGCTTTTGTTGCTTGCATGATTGGTGTTTTTCTCACTCTCTCTCTTCCTCCAAACTAGGTGTTTGTTGCTCCTTTTTTATTGGATTCTTTTGGGTTTCTGCTTTTGTGGCTGCCTGTAAGGAGTTGAATCTCAAGGTTGTATAATATATACATACTTTGATAATAAATGTACTTTGAACTTTGAATAAAAGACTGCAGATGCTAAAACCTGGATCAATAACCAAACTAAAAGAAAGATTAGCTTTATTTGTCACGGGTACATTGAAACAAACAGTGAAATGCATCATTTGGGTCAATGACCAACACAGTCCAATGATGTGCTAGGCAGCGCCCCAAGTGCCACCACACTTCTGGTGCCAACGTAGCATGCCCACAATTTACTAACCCAAACCCGCATGTCTTTGGAATGCAGGTGGAAACCGGAGCATCCATAGGAAACCTGCGTGATCGTGGGGGGGAACACACAAATTCCTTACAGGCGGTGTCAGCAATTTACAGCACCAAAGCGTCACACCACTGTGCTGCTTGAGAAACTCAGTGAGTGGAGAAGCACCTGTGGGTAGAAAAGTATTGCTGACATCTTAGGTCATAGGTTTTTAGCTTTGAAGTTTCCTGATGGAAGATTGTGTGTTACAATAAAACAAAGTCCTTGAAACAATGGAAATTCCAAACACAAGTCTACCTTTAAGTATTTCCTTCAGCATAATTAAATGAAAGTCACACTCTCTTGGAATGCTACTCCAAGTGTAGTATGATTTACCAGTCTCCTACTTTCTCTGGTTAAATTTATGCCTCTTAAGGAAAGTCTGGGGAATATTTTTAAAAACACAGGCACTGTATTGTACTTAACCTCGTTTATGGCCAACTTCTTTCCAAAAACAGCTTCATGTGTTTCTAACCCTGTCATAGTGAATGCGAATCGCATTGCGTACATCTACGTGGAGCGCTGTCATTGGAAAGGAGCTCCATCATCAAGGATCCCCACACACAGGTTATGGTCTCTTCTTGCTGCAGACATCAGGGAGCAGGTACAGGAGCCTCAGAACCCACAGTGCCAGGTTTAGGAACAGTTATTACCCCTCAACCAATAGACTCTTGAACCAAAGGGGATAACTTCACTCACCCTATCACTGAACTGTTCCCAGAGCCTATAGACTCATTTTCAAGGACTCTTCATCTCGTGTTCTCCATTATGTATGTATGTATGTATGCATTTATTTATTTATTTATTTGTGTTTGCACTTTGGTCGTGTCTCCATCCTGTTGGGTGTGGTCTTTGATTGATTCTATTATGTTTCTTGGACTTACTGTATATATCTACAAGAAAATGAATCTCAGGGTTGTAGATGGTGATATACATGTGCTTTGATAATAAATTTATTTTGAACTTTTGGACACATGTCATCTGATTTGTGCCATAGTGAGCTATCTTGGAGCCTCTCAATTTTCCATCATGTATTTCAAGAGCTGTGTCACAAGGATAAACTTCACTAAGCCTTTGTGCATATGGTGAACTTTTCAAGTAATCGTTGAACAACAGGTCTAACTCCAAGATGTTCATTAAAACAAAGTAAGGGTGCCATTAAACAACCAGATTCCACTTACTTCCATCAAATATCAAGCTCTTCTTAATCAATGAGCATATCCAAGGTTTGTTACAAAGGAAGATCACCTTTTAGTGAAGGGAAAATTAAATACCAACAGGAGATATGTATGTCAAGATTTTTTTTTAAGTTTGCTGCCTCACAGAAGCAGACCCAAGAACTCTGGAATGATGTACAGTAAAAATTTGGATATCTAAGTCTTTCCCAACCAGCAGTCTGCAGTAATCAGCATCTCAGCAGCAGGAAATTTTTAAAAAATTTAGATAGTACTAGACTTTTGCAGCCAAATGAGCCTGCAACACCCAATTATACGCATATAACCAATTAACTAACTAAACGGTAAATCCTTGGAATGTGGAGGAAATCTGAGCACCCAGAGGAAACCCATGTGGTCACGGGGCAAATGCACAAACTCTGTGGTGGAAATTGAACCTGGGTCCCTGTTGCTGTAATAGCGTTACTCTAACAGCTACACCACCACGATACCCGAATTGTTGAAGGAGCCCATTGGTCTACCTGGGACAATGATGAGAGCGTGTCAATATTCATTTGTTTTTGTTTATGCAGAACCCGTTAAACTTGATGAGGGCTGGATGACTATGCTTTTCCTGTACCCTCAACACATTCAATTTGTTTCATGGGAAGGATGTAATAGAGAAATGGAGGTCATTTAAAGGTGAAATTTTGAGAGTACAGAATCTTTATGTTCCTGTTAGGTTGAAAGGAAAGGTTAAAAGTTTGAGAGAGCCATGGTTTTCAAGGGATATTGGAAACTTGGTTCTGAAAAAAAGAGAGATCTACAATAAATGTAGACAGCATGGAGTGAATGAGGTGCTCGAGGAATATAAAGAATGTAAAAAGAATCTTAAGAAAGAAATTAGAAAAGCTGAAAGGAGATATGAGGTTGCTTTGGCAAGTAAGGTGAAAATAAATCCCAAGAGTTTCTACCGTTATATAAATAGCAAAAGGATAGTGAGGGATAAAATTGGTCCCTTAGAAAATTAGAGTGGATGGCTATGTGTGGAGCCAAAAGAGATGGGGGAGATTCTTAACAATTTCTTTTCTTCAGTATTCACTAAGGAGAAGGATATTGAATTGTGTAAGATAAGGGAAATGGGTAGGAAAGTTATGGAAACTATGATGATTAAAAACATAGTAGTACTGGAGCTTTTAAGGAATATAAAAGTGGATAAGTCTCTGAGTCCTGACAGGATATTCCCTAGGACATTGACGGAAGTTAATGTGGAAATAGCAGGGGCTCTGACAGAAATATTTCAAATGTCATTAGAAACAGGGATGGTGCCGGAGGATTGGCATATTGCTCATGTTGTTCCATTGTTTAAAAAGGGTTCTAAGAGAATACCTAGCAATTATCGGCCTGTGAGTTTGATGTCAGTGGTGGGTAAATTGATGGAAAGTATTCTTAGAGATGGTATATATAATTATCTGGATAGACAGGGTCTGATTAGGAACAGTCAACATGGATTTGTGCGTGGAAGGTCATGTTTGACAAATCTTATTGAATTTTTTGGAGAGGTTACTAGATGTTGATGAAGGTAAAGCGGTGGATGTTGTCTGTATGGACTTCAGTAAGGCCTTTGACAAGGTCCCACATGGAAGGTTGATTAGGAAGGATCAATCGTTAGGTATTAATATTGAAGTAGTAAAATGGATTCAGCAGTGGCTGGTTGGGAGACGCCAGAGAGTGGTGATGGATAACTGTTTGTCAGATTGGAGGCCAGTGACTAGTGGTGTACCTCAGGGATCTGTACTGGGTCCAATGTTATTTGTCATATACATTAATGATCTGGATGATGGGGTGGTAAATTGGATGAGTATATATGCAGATGATACTAAGATAGGTGGAGTTGTGGATAATGAAGTAGGTTTTCAAAGCCTGCAGAGAGATTTAGGCCCTTTAGAAGAGTGGGCTGAAAGATGGCAGATGGAGTTTAATGCTGATAAATGTGAGGTGCTACACTTTGGTAGGACTAATCAAAATAGGACATACATGGTAAATGGTAGGGCATTGAAGAATGCAATAGAACAGAGGGATCTAGGAATAATGGTGCATAGTTCCCTGAAGGTGGAATCTCATGTGGATAGGGTGGTGAAGAAAGCTTTTGGTGTGCTGGCCTTTATAAATCAGAGCATTGAGTATAGGAGTTGGGATGTAATGTTGAAATTGTACAAGGCATTAGTGAGGCCAAATTTGGAGTATTGTGTACAGTTTTGGTCACCAAATTATAGGAAAGATGTCAACAAAATAGAGAGAGTACAGAGAACGTTTACTAGAATGTTACCAGGATTTCATCACCTAAGTTACAGAGAAAGGTTGAACAAGTTAGGTCTTTATTCTTTGGAACGTAGAAGGTTGAGGGGGGTCTTGGTAGAGGTATTTTAAATTATGAGAGGGATAGATAGAGTTAACGTGGATAGGCTTTTTCCATTGACAGTGGGGGAGATTCAAACAAGAGGACATGAGTTGAGAGTTAAGGGGCAAAAGTTTAGGGGTAACATGAGGGGGAACTTCTTTACTCAGAGATTGGTGGCTGTGTGGAACGAGCTTCCAGCAGAAGTGGTTGAGGCAGGTTCGATGTCAGTTAAAGTTAAACTGCACAGCTATATGGACAGGAAAGGAATGGACAGCAATGGGCTGAGTGCAGGTCGGTGGGACTAGGTGAGGGTAAGAGTTCGGCACTGACTAGAAAGGCTGAGATGGTCTGTTTCCGTGCTGTAATTGTTATATGGTTATATAGTTATAATGGAAAGGGACTTCCAGTCAAACAAAGAATAGGTTCAGCTCGAGGGGGTGGGGCTGAGAGGGACAGGAGATGGTTGAGAGTAAGGATGGCTTTAGGTGGCATTTAGAGAAGAGAAACTGAGTGTTGAGGGAAGCTGATACAGGGAGCAGTATCAGTGTCAGGGGGCTATGGGTAGTGGAATCCAAGATACCTTCAATGAGCGGCATCACAAAAAGGCGGCATCCATCAATAAGGAGCCCCACCACTGAGGACATGCCCTCTTCTATACATACACTGTACATGTATATACATATATACACACACACACACACACAGGATGATGATAGTTCCTTTCAGTCAGTCAGTGGGGTGGTACCCCACTCCTTAGAAAGGAACAGCGTGTGCGTGAGTGGGTTTTAGGTGAGTAGGGGGTTGCACAGGTCCAGATCCACCCTCTCGACATCCCCTCCCGGATCCAGCGGCATGGTGGGGTCCAAGACGGCTGGGGGAAGTTCTGTTGCAGTGAATGGCCAGACCAAGCTTCAATGCAAGGGATGCCCTTTCCGCGCTTCATGGCACGTATTTGCTAGATGGCCGTTGACCCTACAAGAGGGTTCATCCGCCCTTTGACAGGTCTTGTTTTTCATCCTGCAGGGTGTCTAGCCACCCTCCTCACCAGGCAAGCCTGGTGGGGGAGCTGGTTTAGTCGCCAACCACCCAAACATGTGACAGGTAGTACTGGGTTACATGGTACCAGTAGCACTCAGGCGAGTGACCTAACTCCACACACACACCATAATTCACAGTTGTGGATGTAGTGTATTTAGTATTTCTGTAATATTGGAGTAATATTGTAAATACATTTTGTTTAAGCATTCTTTGTTGTTTACATAACCCACAATGAATTATATGTAAAAGTACTTGAATAGTATACATCATTACGCCACCACACTTTCACCATCGTTTTGGGAGATTTTAACCTGGCCAGTCTGAAAAAAAATCACTAAGCAATTACCATCAACAGATTACTTGCAATAGCAGAGAAAACAACACACTGGACCATTGTTACACTACCATCAAGAATGCCTACCGTGCTATTCCACGCCCTCACTTTGGGAAGTCCGATCACCTGTCTGTACTTCTACTCCATGTATAGGCAGAGACTGAAGACTGCAGCACCAGTCGTGAGGACACAAGGGAAGCACAGGAGCGCTTACAGGACTGCTTTGAATCGGTGGAATGGACTGTATTCAGGGATTCATCTTCGCATCTGGATGAGGATGCTGCAGTTATTACCGAGTTGTATAGATGAGTGTGTGCCTGCAAAGACTTGCCGTACATTCTCAAACTAAAAGCCAAGGATGAACCAGGAGGTACGTCATGTGCTGAAGGCTAGATCTGTGGCATTCAAGGCTGGCGACCCAGTTCTGTACCAGAAAGCCAGGTATGACTTGTGGAGGGCTATTTAAAGGGTGAAGAGACAATTTTGAAAGCCAGGTTGGAGGCAACACTGGATGTACGACAACTCTGGCAAGGTTTGCAAGACATTACTTCCTACAAAGCAAAACCCAATAGCATGAATGGCAGCAATGCTTCACTACCAGATGAATTCAGTGCCCGCTTTGAAAGACAGCATATAACTACAGCTATGAAAATCCCTTCTGCACCCAGTGACCCTGTGATCTCTGTCTCGGAGGCTGATGTTAGGCTGTCTTTAAAGAGGGTGAACCCTCGCAAGGTGGCAGGTCCTGATGGAGTACCTGGTAAGGCTTTCAAGACTTGTGCCAACCAACTAGCAGGAGAATTCAAGCAACACAAATCTGCAACAACACATCTGCAGAATTCCTGTTGTAGGAGTATTCAAGGATATTTTCGATCTCTGACTGCTATGGATGGAAGGTCCCACTTGCTTCAAAAAGGCAACAATTATACCAGTGCCTAAGGAGAATAAAGTGAGCTGCCTTAATGATTGTCACCCGGTAGCACTCATATTGACAGTGATGAAATGCTTTGAGAGGTTGGTCATGATTAGACTGAACTCCTGCCTCAGCAAGGACCTGGACCCACTGCAATTTGCCTGTTGCCACAATAGGTCAACGGCAGATGTGATCTCGATGGCTCTTCACACAGCCTTTGACTACCTGGACAATGCAAACACTTATGTCAGGTTGCTGTTCATCGACTATAGCTCAGCATTTAACACCGTCATTCCCACAATCCTGATTGAGAAGTTACAGAACCTGGGCCTCCGTGTCTCCATCTGCAATTGGATCCTCGACTTCTTAACTGGAAGACCACAATCTGTGCGGATTGGTGATAACATATCCTCCTTGCTGACGCTCAACACTGGTGCATCTCAGGCATGTGCGCTTAGCCCACTGCTTTACTCTCTATATACTCATGACTGTGTGGCTAGGCATAGCTTAAATACCATCTATAAATTTGCTGATGATACAACCATTGTTGGTAGAATCTCAGGTGGTGATGAGAGGGCGTACAGGATCGAGATATGCCAACTAGTGGAGTGGTGTCGCAGCAAAACCCTTGCACTCAATGTCAGTAAGATGAAAGAGCTGATTGTGGACTTCAGGAAGGGTAAGATGAAGGAACACATACCAATCCTCATAGAGGGGCCAGAAGTGGAGAGAGTGAGCAGTTTCAAGTTCCTGGGTGTCAAGATCTTTGAGGATCTAAGCTGGTCCCAACATATCGATGTAGTCAGAAAGAAGGCAAGACAGAGACTGTATTAGGAGTTTGAAGGGATTTGGTATGTCAAGAAAAACACTCAAAAACTTCTATAGATGTACCGTGGAGAGCATTCTGACAGGCTGCATCACTGTCTAGTATAGGAGGGCTACTGCACAGGACCAAAAGAAGCTGCAGAGGGTTGTAAATTTAGTTGGCTCCATCTTGGGTACTAGCCTACAAAATACCCAGGACATCTTCAAGGAGCAGTGTCTCAGAAAGGCAGTGTCCATTATTAAGGACCTCCGGCACCCAGGGCATGCCCTTTTCTCACTGTTGCCATCAGGTAGGAGGTACAGAAGCCTGAAGGCACACACTCAGTGATTCAGGAACAGCTTCTTCCCTTCTGCCATCTGATTCCTAAATGTACATTGAACCGTTGAATACTACCTTACTTTTTTTTAATATATTTCTGTTTTTGCGCGATTCTTAATCTGTTCAATATACATATACTGTAATTGATTTACTTTTTTTCCCCTTGTTCTTCTATATTATGTATTGCATTGAACTGCTAAGTTAACGAATTTCACAGGTGATAATAAACCTGATTCTGATTCTGACATGAAGGCGACTCACTAAAATAAAAACTAAGTGTTCATATTCTTCCGGGCTCCCGTGTTTTTCTTTTGATTAGTTTTTGGAGTTACAAATCATAACAGTCGTGACGAGGAGGTTTGAAGACAAATCCGGACATCTACCTTCCTGTTGAAGTGCAACAAGATGTTCGAGTTAAACAAAAGTGCTGCATGTTTTTTTTCTTTGCAAGGGGAGAAAGATGGTTGAGTTAAAAAAAGACAGAAGATGGCTGAAATTCACGGGTTCATAAACAGTGAGTACCAGGTGATGATGATGTTAGTAAATTAAAAAAGCAAAAATGGCTGGCTATATTGAAAAGATAGATGTGTTTGTTTGCACAATAGATAACTGGATCATGTGTGGAGAACACATTGAGCAGTATTTTAAAGCAAATGGAATAGCTGATGCGAAATGAGTGCCAGTTTTGCTCAATGTAATAGGTAGAAAAGAATACAGTTTGTTTAGAAGTTTAAATACTCCAACCAAACCAGTCCAAATGAGCTTTGCTCAGGACCTGGTATGGAAACACCAGTGTCCATGAATGGAAGAGCCAACAAAAGAGTAGTGAATACAGACCTGTCCATCACGGGAAAAGCCCCCACCACCGTTGAAAACATTTACAAGGAGCAGTCCCACAGGAAAGCGGCATCCACTATCAAGGCATGCTTTCTCCTCACTGCTGTCATCAAGGAAGCAGAGGAGCCTTACCATTAGGAACAGTTATTACCCTTCAACCATCAGGGTACTGAACCACTACGGATAACTTCACTCATCTCAACACTGAACTGATTCTACTACATATGGACTCACTTTAAGGACTCTGCAATGCACGTTTGTAATATTTATTTATTTATTTTTGTAATTGCAGAGTTTGCATTCTTTGGTTGTTTGTCTGTCTGTGTGTGTTGTTTTTCATTAATTCCATTGTATTCCTTTGTAGATATGATGAACACCTTCAACAAAATGATTCTCAGGATACTATATGGTGACAAATACATGCTTTGATAATAAATTAATTCTGAACTCTAGAACTTTCAAGCTTTTCTTCTTTTTACTCAGATGCTGGGGATTACCCTGCTTCTGTGTGTTCTGAGGCGGCTGATCTGGGAAGCACAGCCTGTTCCAGGGAGAGGTTGTTGGGGAATGTTTATTGAAACATACAGTGAAATGCATCATTGCTTTAACAATCAGTACTTCTTAAGGACTTTGTGACATTGAAGTGTTGCCACATATTCCGGTGCAAACATAACATGCCCACAATGCTTGGCAGAACAACACACAACACAACAAGCAACAAAACACCAGCAAAACAAGCCCTTTTATACACACACACACACACACACTCCTTGAACCCAGTACAGGCCTTTGGGCCTCCAGTTGTCTCATGGATAATGGGCCTCCAACTTCCCAATGGATTGCAGTTTCACAGATCCAGGGCCTTCGGTCATTGAGCTTCAATTCCAAGACTTTGTGCTTTGATCTTTGGTATAGATGATGAGACTCAAACTCTGGATTCACTATACTCATGGAGTCATGTGGCATAGAAACAGGCCATTTGGGCCCACTACGTCCATGGCATACCTAGGCACCCATCCGTATTAATCACACCTTCCTGCCGGTAGCCTCCTATGATTATAATTTACTTTGAACTGTATACCTTAGTGATTTGAGTACTCATCTAGACCCTGCTTAAGTGCTGTCAGCAGCTCTGCTTCCACCAGTCTCTCAGGCAGTGTACTCGCCACTCGAGGTGAAAATGTCCATTCCCTTAGATTCCCTCATAATCTCTTGCCTCCTGACCTAAATCTATGCTCTCTAGCTTTATCTACCTCTGATATAGGGGAATCTTCTCTGTAATCTAAGCTATCTATACCCCTTATTCGTTTATGTAGTTCAGTCATGCCCCCTCCTAACCTCCCTCATGCCAGAAAAAAACAGATCCAGCCTCTTCCAATTCTCCTTGTAACTGAAACACTCTGCCCAAGCAACAGCCTAGTGGATCTCCTCTGTGCTCTATCCAACGCTATCACACCCTCCTTTTGTGTGGAGACTTGAACAGTTAAAGCCCAACCTGTGTGCTATAACAATGAAGCTCTTGTACTCAGTGCCCTGACTAGTATCCAAAATACCTTCTTACCATTGCCAACCCCTGTGCTGCTACCTTCAAGGATGTATGGTACCTCTATTGTTAATACTTTCTAAGACCCTACCATTCATGATGTATGTCCCAGCCTTGTCTGTACTCCAAAAGTTTTCCAGAATAAAACTCCAGCTTTTATTTCTCACTAGGTTTCACCCTGCATCCTAACATTACTCTGCACACTGTCAATAACTCCACTAGTCCTTGTGTGAAAGTCTAAGTCAAGTTATTGTTATATGCACATTGGCATGGCATGGTAGCGCAGTGGTCAGCACAACATTTTATGATACAGCTGACCTGGACTCAGGAGTATTTATGTTCTCCCTGTGACTGTGCGGGTCTACTCCGGGTGCCCCGGTTTCCTCCTGCAGTCCAAAGACGTACCTGTTGATAGGTTAATTGGTGATTGTAAGTTGTCCCATGATTAGGCGAGGGTTAAATCGGGGGTTGCTGGGTGGTGTGGCTCGAAGGGTCAGAAGGGCCTGTTCCGTGCCGGATGTCAGTAAATAAACATAATGTGCAATTAAAAACGATCAACATCACGGACACAGACGTGAAAAAGCAACATTCACATGAAAACCATTAACTAATCATAATTTATGCACATCTTTACAAGAAAATGAAGAAGACAAAGTTCATTTTAGTGCAAGATGGTCAAAGTGGTCACAATGTTGTTAAAGCGTAGTGATCTGGCCTTTGCCAGTTGGCTCAGGAATCAAATGATTGAAGGGAAGTAGCTATTCTTGAGCAACACACGCAAAGTACTGCGGGAACTTAGCAAGTCAGGCAACATCTATAGAGCGGAACAAACAGTTGATGTTTCAGACGGAGATCCTTCATCGGGCCCAGCTGTTCTTGAGCCTGCTTGGACTTCAGGCTTCTACACCTCCTGCGAGAAGACAGCATTGCTCAGACGGTAGTGATCTCTGATGATAGGGGTGTACCGCTGTTGTATCTGGCGGAGTGCACTACTCTCTGCAGCTTCCTACATTTAAATTGCCATAATCCAGCCAGGAAGCACATCTGTAAAATTTTGTTTCTACAAATTTACCGATAATATCTCCCGCAACTACATACAAATCATTCATATAAACCACCAATCACAGGTATTCAGTCAACAAAAAGTACCATCACCCTCTGTCGGGTAGTTTGTCAGTGTGGTAAACCATGTATGTATGTTGTAACTGGGTTACCTGTCTGGACACACCCCTCTGCTGACTGCCCCTGTGGCTCCTCCCACAGAGTCCTGTATGAAGGTGTTCACCTTGCCCCTCCCCCTCAGTTCGGGGGCAGACACTCACTGTGGAGGTCGTATCGTACAGTGAATAAAAGCCTTTCAGTATTTTACCAAACCTCAGTCTTTTGGAGTAATTGAAGGTGCTTCAGTGAGGTAGTCTATGCCATGCTCACAACGCTGAAACACTTCCGAAGCACTTTCTGGACACCAAGGTTCTAATTATGTAAAACTTTGTATAAGTTAATGTTTTTTTGTGAATGCTGCTGCCAGTAAAACCTAACTCTCTCCAGCAGCCCACACCGCTACGGATCCAAATTAACTTCTTTGATCTTCCCCACCTCCTAGGTCATGAACCGGCAGCCAACCAATGCGCAGGCTCTTCGTTACCCTGGGCGACGCCTCCCGGCTCTCGGCTCAGCCGCCCTGCCTGAATGGGTGCGCTCTGGACCCGCCCTCTCACCGCACGCCGATTGGCTAGTTCTGCCACGCCCTCCGCACGCCAAGTAGTGCAGCGGCCTGCCAGTCAGATAGTTGCCGGGTCTGGAGGAACCGGGGTTTCGGTTCTGGTGCGGGTGAAGCCGGAGGCTCAGCGGCGTGTCCATCATCAGAGTGTTCAATAGGCAGCTCAGGTAAGTCATAAATTACCCCGGCACCGGGGTGCTCCGCAGTAGAACTACAACAGGAGTCCCTTTAACCGTGTGGGGTTGTGCTGAGCTCATGCCGTCTTTTGATTGCACTATCAGGAAATGTGCATCCACCCCAAACTTTCGAACTAGCATGATCTCGGCTACGGTCCGCTCGCAACTTTTTCTTTTCATTGAATGGTTTTGTTACAAGCGGAACGTAAATCCGGCTTGCTTCTCTCTGGAAGTTCAAGGTCATATATATTGTCACAACGGCTCACGCATTGCTGGAGGCAAGTGAGCCTCGGCAATGGACAATGTATCCATGCCCCTAATTGCTTTTTGTCTGATTATCTTATTTAACATTTCAAAGCGTATTTAATTATGGAATGTTGGGTTTCTTATGTGTCTATTTAAAAAGGAGCATCACTAAATAGTGGTGTCAATAAAATTAAGAAACAACCATCTCCCACCACAGCCATCGTTCATGGGCTAGCACCTGTCTGATGTTGGTTCTAGCTTAGCTCGTTGGTGTTTCTTGAAGCTTGCACACTTGGATTTTTTTCGTTGGTGGACATCTTCCATCAGGGAAGAGGTACAGTCAACCTCTTAGGGACAGCTTCTTCCTCTCCGCCATCAGATGTCTGAATCGTCGATGAACCTACGAACACTACCTCACTGATGAAGGGTCTCAGCCTGAAACGTCGACTGTTTATTCCTCTACGTAGATGCTGCCTGACCTGCTGAGTCCCTCCAGCACTGTGTGTGTGTGTGTGTATGTGTGTGTATTTATGTTTTATATTTCCTGTTGTAACTTGGTGGTTTCAATGTATGGCATTATACTGGTGCTGGGAAATCTGATTCTGAATATGAATGCAAGTTAGGAAAGATCCATGGCCACCTTTGTGGGGAATGGGTACTGAATGGCTTTTACCAGAAGCAGATGATGCTTGCGGTTCTTCCTAAATCTGCATTCCAGGTCTTGTTGCATGATCATGCATGCTTCCTTATTGTCTGAAGAATTAATGGTGCAGGTAAACACTACAGCTGTCAACAGAAAAACTTCTGTTCTTAGATGAATCAGAAACAGGTTTATTATCATCTGTCGTGTCATGAAGTTCGTTATTTTGTGGCAGCAGTACAGTGCAGGAAATAATAATTACTTTGTAAATAATTACAAGAAATAATGTTACAAAAATAAGTAAATGTACAAAAGACGAATAACAACACGGTGTTTCTGGGTTCACAGAACCTTTGGAGATCTGATGGCGGAGGTAACTAAAATGTTAAGTGTGGGTCTTCAGGTTTTCGTTACCTCTGACCCAATGGTAGTAATGCAAAAAGGGCACGGCCCAGATGGTGAGGGTCCTTAATGATGGATGCCACTTTCTTGAGGCAACATCTCTTGAGGACGTCCTGGATGGTGGGGAGGAGCTGTGCCCGTGATGGAACTGGCTGAATCTGTCATTCTCTTTTGATCCTGTGCTATGGAGCCTCCATATCATGTGATGCCACCAGTCTGAATGTTCTCCACTGTACTCCTGTAGAACCTTGCAAGTGTCTTTAGTGACAGACCAAATCTCCAGAGCCTCCTAACGAGGTAGAGCCGCTGGAGATGCCTCGATGTGTTCGACCCAGGATAGGTCTTCTGAGATGTTGATGCTCAGGAACATAAAGCTGCTCACTGGTCAGTTCGAGGAAAAGGCATTCAGAAAGGGCCTTCGTATTGTACTTGGCAACTTCCACAATGCTGACTTGTTTCAACACTTACAATCTTTTTTTTTTTGCCAGGTTTGACTTTAGCCACTTTTGACACTGATACTAATTGAATTTTTTTTGGGGTTGGGGGGGAAACTTGGTGCCTCATGAAGATGAAGACAGTCATTCTTCTCTTGGTAATTTAGCGCTCTTCTTCTGCCTATTTTTGGAGCTAAATAGTTGTATCAGCAATAAGACCATTGCTATCAAGACTATTAAATGGTGGTGAGGCAGGTCAGGAGGCATCTATGGATGGGAATAAACAGTCCACGTTTCGAGCCAAGATTGTCATCGGGGCTCATGAATGGTGGTGAGCATCTTACTGATGAAAAAGGGCAGCGCAAAGTCAAAGTACGTTTATTATTAATGTATGTATACACTCTTATCACTAGTGAAAAGCTCCTTCGTTCATGGATGTTTG
Source organism: Mobula birostris (assembly GCF_030028105.1). Taxonomy (NCBI): domain Eukaryota; kingdom Metazoa; phylum Chordata; class Chondrichthyes; order Myliobatiformes; family Myliobatidae; genus Mobula; species Mobula birostris. The sequence continues at coordinate 6,580,392 of NC_092390.1, read as the reverse complement.
AAAGGAAAGGATGGTACCATTATCATGAAAAAAGATGAGATTATGAACGGATAAATAACCATATAAACATATAACAATTACAGCACGGAAACAGGCCATCTCGGCTCTTCTAGTCCGTGCCGAACTCTTACTCTCACCTAGTCCCACCGACCTGCACCCAGCCCATAACCCTCCATTCCTTTCCTGTCCATATATCTATCCAATTTAACTTTAAATGACAACATCGAACCTGCCTCAACCACTTCTGCTGGAAGCTCGTTCCACACAGCTACAACTCTCTGAGTAGAGAAGTTCCCCCTCATGTTACCCCTAAACTTTTGACCTCTAACTCTCAACTCATGTCCTCTTGATTTAACCTCCCCCACTGTCAATGGAAAAAGCCTAACCATGTCAACTCTATCTATCCCCCTCATAATTTTAAATACCTCTATCAAGTTCCCCCTCAACCTTCTACTCTGCAAAGAATAAAGACCCAACTTGTTCAATCTTTCTCTGTAACTTAGGTGATGAAACCCAAGTAACATTCTAGTAAATCTTCTCTGTACTGTCTCTAATTTGTTGACATCTTTCCTATAATTCGGTGACCAAAACTGTGCACAATACTCCAAATCTGGCCTCACCAATGCCTTGTACAATTTCAACATTACATCCCAACTCCTATACTCAATGCTCTGATTTATAAAGGCCAGCATACCAAAAGCTTTCTTCACCACCCTATCCACATGAGATTCCACCTTCAGGGAACTATGCACCATTATTCATAGATCTCTCTGTTCTACTGCATTCTTCAATGCCCTACCATTTACCATGTATGTCCTATTTTGATTAGCCCTACCAAAATGTAGCACCTCACATTTATCAGCATTAAACTCCATCTGCCATCTTTCAGCCCACTCTTCCAACTGGCCTAAATCTCTCTGCAAGCTTTGAAAACTTACTTCATTATCCACAACTCCACCTATCTTAGTATCATCTGCATACTTACTCATCCAATTTACCACCCCATCATCCAGATCATTAAGGTATATGACAAATAACATTGGACCCAATACAGATCCCTGAGCCACGCCACTAGTCACCGGCCTCCAATTTGACAAACAGTTATCCATCACCACTCTCTGGCATCTCCCATCCAGCCACTGCTGAATCCATTTTACTACTTCAATATTAATACCTAACAATTGAACCTTCCTAACCAACCTTCCATGTGGGACCTTGTCAAAGGCCTTACTGAAGTCCATATAGACAACATCCACCGCTTTACCCTCGTCAACTTTCCTGGTAACCTCTTAAAAGAATTCAATAAGGTTTGTCAAACATGACCTTCCACACACAAATCCATGTTGATTGTTCCTAATCAGACCCTGTCTATCCAGATAATTATATTTACCATCTCTAAGAATACTTTCCATCAATTTACCCATCACTGACGTCAAACTCACAGGTCGATAATTGTTAGGTATACTCTTAGAATCCTTTTTAAACAATGGAACAACATGAGCAATATGCCAATCCTCTGGCACCATCCCCGTTCCTAATGACATTTGAAATATTTCTGTCAGAACCCCTGCTATTTCCACACTAACTTCCCTCAATGTCCTGGGGAATATCCTGTCAGGACCCGGAGACTTATCCACCTTTATATTCCTTCCTTAAGAGCTCTAGTACTTCCTCTTTAATCGTCATAGTTTCCATAACTTCCCTGCCTGTTTCCCTTATCTTACACAATTCAATATCCTTCTCCTTAGTGAATACTGAAGAAAAGAAATTGTTCAGAATCTCCCCCACCTCTTTTGGCTCCACACATAGCTATCCACTCTGATTTTCTAAGGGACCAATTTTATCCCTCACTATCTAAAATATCTAAAATCCCTCCCTCACTAAAGATGTCAATAAAATTGAGAGAGTACAGAGGAGGTTTACTAAAATGTTGCCCGGGTTTCATCTGCTAAGTTACAGAGAAAGGTTGAATCGATTAGGTCTTTATTCTTTGGAGCATAGTAGGTTGAGTGGGGACTTGTTAGAGGTGTTTAAAATTATGAGGGGGATTGATAGAGTTGACGTGGTTAGACTTTTTCCATTGAGAGTGGGGAAGATTCAAACAAGAGGACATGGGTTGAGAATTAGAGGACAAAAGTTTAGGGGTAACATGAGGGAGAACTTCTTTACTCAGAGAGTTGTAGCTGTGTGGAATGAGCTTCCAGTAGAAGTGGTTGAGGCAGGTTCTATGTTGTCATTTAAAGTTAAATTGGATAGCTATATGGACAGGAAAGGAATGGAGGGTTATGGGATGAGTGCAGGCCGGTGGGACTAGGTGAGTGTAAGCATTCGGCATGGACTAGAAGGGCCGAGATGGCGTGTTTCCGTGCTGTAATTGTTATATGGTTATATCCTTTTGCTATTAATATAATGGTAGAAACCCTTGGGATTTATTTTCACCTTACTTGCCAAAGCAACCTCGTATCTTTTTTTTAGCTTTTCTAATTTCTTTCTTAAGATTCTTTTTACATTCTTTACATTCCTCAAGCACCTTATTTACTCCATGCTGCCTATATTTATTGTAGATAGCTCTCTTTTTCCGAACCAAGTTTCCAATATCCCTTGAAAACCATGGCTCTCTCAAACTTTTAACCTTTCCTTTCAACCTAACAGGAACATAAAGATTCTGTACTCTCAACATTTCACCTTTAAATGACCTCAATTTCTCTATTATATTCTTCCCATAAAACAAATTGTCCCAATCCACTCCTTCTAAGTCCTTTCGCATCTCCTCAAAGTTAGCCTTTCTCCAATCAAAAATCTCAACCGGGGTCCAGACCTATCACTCTCCATAATTATATTGAAACTAATGGCATTGTGATCACTGGACCCAAAGTGCTCCCCCACACAAACCTCCGTCACCTGACCTATCTCATTCCCTGACAGGAGATCCAACACTGCCCCTTCTCTAGTTGGTACCTCTATGTATTGCTGCAAAAAAACTACCCTGCGCACATTTTACAAACTCTGTACGGATGTACTGAGTATATTCAGGAATTGTTTGAAGACGATCGAGGCGAGAAACCTGAATTTAAGAAAAACATTGAAGGTCCAAGTATTTTAAAATCTGAAGTTCGTAATGCAATAAATAAGATGAAGAAAGGAAAATTAGCAGGTCCTGATGAATTCGTAATAGAACAAATTATTGTCCTTGAAGATTATGGAATTGAAAAACTTACTGATTTAATCAATGACATTTATGAGACTGCAATAATACCAGAAGAGGTGGAAAAAATCAGTATTTATCACTCTTCCTAAGAAACCTGGAGCAATAGAATGTGAATTACATAGAACCATAAGTTTAATGAGTCATATCACCAAGATACTTCTAAGAATTTTGATGACAGGAGCTAAAAGTAAGATACAAGCTGAAATAGGCAAAGAACAATGTGGTTTTGTGAAAGACAAAGGTACAAGAAATGTGAAATTGATGTTAAGGATACTAACAGAACGAGCTATTCAAGTGCAAAAAGATTTGTTTGTTTTATCGACTACACAAAAGCATTTGATAAAGTGAAGCACAATAAGCTATTTGAAATATTAGAGGAAACTCTAGATCTAGATTCGAAAGACCTCCGCCTAATCAGAAATCTGTACTGGGAACAAACTGCCGCTGTAAGAATAGATGGAGAAGTGAGTCAGTTTATGAAAATCAAGAGAGGCGTTAGACAAGGGTGCGTTTTCTCCCCTGATTTATTTAATGTGTACAGTGAAACAATATTACAAAAAATAAGAGACATCTTGGGAATCAAAGTTGGCAGTGAAAACATCAATAATTTCAGATATGCAGATGACACTGTGTTAATTGCAAGTACGGAGGAAGAACTACAAAATTTAATTGATATAATTGTTGAAGAAAGTGCAAAAATGGGTCTATCTATCAATTTCAAAAAGACAGAATGTATGGTGATATCCAAAAAGAAGGAGAATCCTATCTGCAGGCTGAGAATAAATGGGGAAGACATTAAACAAGTAAAGAACTTTTGCTACTTAGGAAGCTGGGTGACATCAGGTGGCAGGTGCGACTTGGACATCAAAAGAAGAATAGGGATAGCAAAAGACACCTTTACGAGAATGAGGTCTATACTGACCAATACTAAACTAGGCATGACAACCCGCCTCAGAGTACTGAAATGTTAAGTTTATCCAGTTATGTTATATGGCTCAGAACGTTGGACAATATCTAGTAACATGAGGAAACGAATTGTAGCAGCAGAAATGTGGATTTTGAGGAGGATGCAAAGAATATCAAGGATGAAACGAATATCTAACGAGGATGTCATGAACAGAAAACACAAGAGAAATAATGTATGAGATCACGAAAAGGCAACGTAACTTTATTGGACATGTGATTGGGAAAGAGGAGTTAGAATGCATGGTAATTATGGGAAAGATTGAAGGGAAGAAAGCAAGAGGAAGACAAAGACAAATGATGATGGAGACAGCAGCCAGAGAATTGGAAATGAACACCAATGAATTGATCCACTTGACCCGAAACAGGAGTGTGTGGGCCATGGCAGTCAAAGCTCAAACTGGGCACGGCACCTGATGATGATGATACGCTCCTTAAGTTTGTTACAGCCGAGGGTGGTAATGGGGACAAGCTCCCACTACCTATTAAATGCTCCCAATGTCGTGCGCCAAATAGCCTCTGACAACCAAGTCCAGCTCCTGGCCTTCACATGTGGCTTAGCTAGTAAGCCCGGCGGAACTGTTTCTACTGACAGGAGAAGGGGCAAAGGCGGGTTACTGGCGCCTTAATACCAGTCGCTTTGGACAGATGGGGCTTGTCAGCCACGGTTGGCAGCTCATCTAGGAGAAAGAAAGCTCTAGTCTCAAACCTCTGCTGGCTTGCGGCTATACCCACTCATGGGGAAGGCTTTGGGAATAAACCCCAAGTGAAAAATCTGAAGCTGGAATCGCTAAGACAGTCTTATGTTGAGTTCAATTTTGACTGGCAGTTCCTGCCATGCTACTGGTGCCAACCTGTATTGGTTTCTGCTGTTCCTTTGGGTTCATCAGATGCATGAGGAGGGGGAGCTTCCTACATCACAACAGTTTGCTCTCCATTTCGTACTGCCCAGGCTTGTGTATCTAGACAGCTGGACACCGTCAACTCTGACCAGCAGAGGCCTCAGCTTAACTCAACTATATGTTACCATTACTACCCTGTGTGTGGGCACGTGGCCAAGTGGTTAAGGCATTGGACTAGCGACCTGAAGGTCGTGAGTTCGAGCCCCAGCCGAGGCAACGTGTTGTGTCCTTGAGCAAGGCACTTAATCACACATTGCTCTGCGACAACACTGGTGCCAAGCTGTATGGGTCCTAATGCCCTTCCCTTGGACAACGTTGATGTCGTGGAGAGGGGAGACTTGCAGCATGGGCAACTGCTGGCCTTCCATACAACCTTGCCCAGGCCTGCGCCCTGGAGAGTGAAGACTTTCCAGGCGCAGATCCATGGTCTCGCAAGACTAACAGATGCCTTTATTTATTATTTACTACCCTGAGATTCATTTACTTGTAGGCTTTTACAGGAAAATAAAGAAATGCAATAGAATTTACAAAAAGAAAACTATACATGCACGAAGACTGACAAATAGCCAATGTGTAAAAGAAAAAAGATTGTACAAATAGCTAAGTAATACTGAGACATGAGTTGTAGAGTGCAGTAGAATCCAGTTAATTGGGCTATCAGTGAATTAGAGTTGCTGTTTAGTTTGGGCAACTATTTAAGTACAAAATCTAATCAACAAATAGGATTCCCTTTGTTTATTTGGGATAATATGCTCTTCTCACTGCTACAATTGGGAAGGAGGTACACACTCAATGATTCAGGAACAGCTTCTTCCCCTCTGACATCTGATTTCTGAATGGACATTGAACCCACGAACACTACCTCACTACTTTTTTTTAAATTTCTTATTTTTTTTGCACTATTTAATTTAACATAATATATCTATATAGCTGTCTACACTGATTTTGTTTATTTAGAGTCAAAAATCAAAAGAACATGACAGCATACACTGGATAATTTCCTCCGATAACTATTAGGAACTAATCCACAGTATTCATAGTATTACGTACCCTGTAACTGGGTTGCCAAACCAGCAGAAATGGACCACTTAGTTGGAGTCTGGATTACTGGAACTAAGAAAGTTTTATTAAAAAAATAAGCAACACAGTACTCTAATAGTAAGGATATAAATGCAACAGGTTAGCAATGAATAAACACGCATGTACATGGAACTAGGATAATAGGATCAATCAAACTCTATCGCAGACTAGGGGTAAAATGATCAGTCACAAGTGACAAAGAGTTCAGTTTAGTTCAGTTCGCAGTAATCGCCGTCGTGCCGTTGGAGAGAGAGAGAGAATGAATGAATATGCAAATCAGATTCCAAACAGACCTTTGATATTCCTCGCAGTTAGCTTTCGGGCGAGCCCTTTGTAATGTCTTCTGAGGTCACTAAACTGTGACCCCTCCGTTCCAGATACGATCATTCTTCTGCGGTGAACCTGGCACCCAGGCAAGGGCGGACACACACACCGGGTTCCCGCCCGATCGTATCTTTCCACCCTGTGCGTCTATGGCTGGTCCCACGACCAGACCTCCAAAACTCCCACCAACTTGTGGGGGCACACCGCTTCCAGGGTCTCGTTACCTCGTGCTGTTGTGGTGTCTGTTGCCTTAACGAACCTGTTCCTTATCCCCCTGCTGGGGTATTGCCTGTCCATCAAACTTCAAACAGTTCAAAGCAACCGGTCTCTGACAATACTCGGAACTGTGTCTCCTTTCGGTAATCTCTCTCGTCTCTCTCTTATTAGCACTTTGAATGTTCCCCCATTGTCCCCTTATCGGCATCAATCTTCTGATAACTGGTTCTTTTGTCATAATAGTCATAGTCATAGTCATACCTTATTGATCCTGGGGGAAATTGGTTTTCGTTACAGTTGCACCATAAATAACAAATAGTAATAAAACCATAAATAGTTAAATAGTAATATGTAAATTATGCCAGGAAATAAGTCCAGGACCAGCCTATTGGCTCAGGGTGTCTGGCCCTCCAAGGGAGGAGTTGTAAAATTTGATGGCCACAGGCAGGAATGACTTCCTATGACTCTCTGTGTTGCATCTCGGTGGAATGAGTCTCTGGCTGAATGTACTCTGGCGCCCACCCAGTACATTATGTAGTGGATGGGAGACATTGACCAAGATGGCATGCAACTTGGACAGCATCCTCTTTTCAGACACCACCGTGAGAGAGTCCATTTCCATCCCCACAACATCACTGGCCTTATGAATGAGTTTGTTGATTCTGTTGGTGTCTGCTACCCTCAGCCTGCTGCCCCAGCACACAACAGCAAACATGATAGCACTGGCCACCACAGACTCGTAGAACATCCTCAGCATCGTCCGGCAGATGTTAAAGGACCTCAGTCTCCTCAGGAAATAGAGACGGCTCTGACCCTTCTTGTAGACAGCCTCAGTGTTCTTTGACCAGTCCAGTATTATAGTATTGGTAGTGTTTTGTTCCTGTATTTCATTTAATACATAATTTGTTATTCACTTAAATGGTAATTTATCTTTTTTTGATACAATTTTAACTATTTCCATGAAACTTTGGTTAAGTGGGGCAGCTGCTTAATTGGACCAACATGATGTGTCCTAATTAAATGGAATCCTCTGTACTTGGAAGCGAGCCTGTAGGTTGTGGAATCAGTTCAGTGTTGAGGTGACTGAAGTTATCCACACCGGTTCAGGAACATGATGGTAATAGCTGTTCCTGTACCCATTGGTGTGAATAGTTTTTACAAGAGCTCAGCGGCTCTGCTAACCTTACCTTCCATTACTTTGCGGAGATTTGTGTCCAAAGAGTGGTACCCAGCCAAGTATATTTTTCAAAAATGAGAAAATCTGCAGATGCTGGAAATCCAGAGCAACACACACAAAATGCTGGAGGAACTCAGCAGGCCAGGCAGCATCTATGGAAAAGAGTAAACAGTCGATGTTTCAGGCCGTGACGAAGGGTCTTGGCCCGAAACATGGACAGTTTATTCTTTTCCATAGATGCTGCCTGGCCTGCTGAGTTCCTCCAGCATTTTATGTTGTTGGGTGGATTTATCTTCATTTTCGTGAGCAGAATCTTACCACCACATTATTTTGAGTCTGCATATAAACAATTGTTACAGCATATTTGATGCAGTTTGGATGGAGAATGGGCCAGTTCAAAGATTCATAGTACATTTATTATCACCGTATGTGTGCAGTATACAACCCTGAGCTTCGCCTTCCCCACAGGCAGTCACAAAACAAAGCAACCCGTTCAAAGAAAAAATTCAAACCTCACAGCCCCCTTGTAAAAATGGCAACAAAAAAAAAATGAGTGAAACATGGAATAAAAAAAGCACAGAATCAAAGGACATATTTCAGCTCAGTGTTTATTATCTGCAGGATGCCCCAATTCAAAACTAGCCCAAAAGCAGTCACAAAAAAGACCTCCCGGAACTGGAACACACCATAAACCCGGGAGTCCAAATCTGCAATCCACATCGATTAGATCTCACTTTGGCCCCAATCTGTCGACGGTGTGGAAGGTGAGAGAGATCACTGGAACGCAAGGACCTTCCTGTAGGAGCAGAGAGCGAGAGACCACTGTATGCAGACGTTTCTCCAGCGGCAGCGAGCAAGAGGCTGCCAGCGAATAATGTCATCACGTAGCTGGGCAGTTAAGTTTTGTTTTGCCTGGTGTACTTGGGCTTGATGATGTCGTGTGGACTGAATCAATGTGGGTGAAGGTCAGCATCTGTACTGGTGACCTCTAATAACTGCTTAAGTGGAACATTTCTGGAATAAGATGACTGAAAACCACTCAGTCCTGCTGTTTTTCAACCTCCTGGCCTCAGCTGCAGTGGAGGATGTAGATATTGAAAGACACCTCTTCCTGTTAATTGCTTGATTATCTCCCAGGCCCGATGGGCCGTGGCAGGATTTGATGAATATTGATCCAATACGATGGATTATGAGAATTATTTACAGTCTTGAAGACCAAGGGATTTCCAATGATGAATATCTGCAGCAACACAAAAAAGGTGCTGGAGAATTGCTTTTGTGGAGGAAATGGACTGTCGGTGTTTTGGGTTGAGACCCTATATTGGGATCAATTTATTATCTATCAGTCGGCTGACATACATGTATGCAGTCCTGTCCACACTGTAGCCTCACTGACCTTGGATGCAGTTTGGATTTACTTCTACCCTCCTGCAATGAGCTCTGGCCATTCAGCGGAGTGATGAAAGAGGAACGAGAAGTGCCCTGGGCCATGCCACAAGAAGTGTCCTGCCACAAGCTTCAAAGTTCACAGTAAATTTACTATTGAAGTACGTATACTGTGTCACCATATACTCCCGTGAGATTCCTATCTTTGCAGGCAGTTACAGGGAAATAAAGCAGAACGCTTTACGGTACAGCAACCCAGGTTCTATTTTGCAAGGAGTCTGTACGTTCTTCCCATGATCGGTGGAATTCCTCCGGATGTTCCGATTTCCAAAGGTGTACTGGTTAATTGTGATGGCCAGTGCGATCATGTTTGCTGTTGTGTGCTGGGGCAGCAGGCTGAGGGTAGCAGACACCAACAGAATCAACAAACTCATTCGTAAGGCCAATGATGTTGTGGAGATGGAAATGGACTCTCTCATGGTGGTGTCTGAAAAGAGGATGCTGTCTAAGTTTCATGCCATCTTGGTCAATGTCTCCCATCCACTACATAATGTACTGGGTGGGCACAGGAGTACATTCAGCCAGAGACTCATTCCACCGAGATGCAGCACAGAGCGTCATAGGAAGTCATTCCTGCCTGCGGCCATCAAACTTTACAACTCCTCCCTTGGAGGGTCAGACACCCTGAGCCAATAGGCTGGTCCTGGATATTTCATAATTTACTGGCATAATTTACATATTACTATCTAACTATTTATGGTTCTATTACTATTTATTATTTATGGTGCAACTGTAACGAAAACCAATTTCCCCCGGGATCAATAAAGTATGACTATGACTAACTGGTCATTGGTCATCAGGAAGGAGGTACAGAAGTCTGATTCAGGAACAGCTTCTTCCTCTCTGCCATCTGATTCATTGAAAAGACATTGAACCCGTGAACACTACCTCACTTTTTAATATATATTATTTCTGTTTTTTGCACGATTTTTAATCTGTTCAATATATGTATGCTGTAATTGATTTACTTATAAGTTCTTTTTTACTTCTTCTGTATTATGTATTGCATTGAACTACTGCTGCTAAGTTAACAAATTTCGCAACACATGCTGGTGATTCTGATTCTAAATTGGCATGTGATTTGGCTTAGATTAAATCAGGGGTTTGCTAGGCGGCATGGTTTAAGAGCTGGAACAGCCTATTCTATGCTGTAGATTGAAGGGAAGAAAGCAAGAGGAATACAAAGACAAATGATGATGGAGACAGCAGCCAGAGAACTGGAAATGAATACCAATGAATTGATCCACTTGACCCGAAACAGGAGTGTGTGGGCCATGGCAGTCAAAGCGCAAACTGGGCATGGCCCATGATGATGATGATCTTAATAAATAAATTTATGAAAAACTATACATAGCAAAGACTACAAACATACAACATGCAAATAATAAAGTCAATAAATAATGCTGAGAACATCAGCTGTGGAGTCTTTGAAAATGTGTCTGTAGGTCATAGAGTCAGCATTGAATTGTGAAAAATGAACTTTAGCCACTAACAGGATTCTATGCTGGTTGATCCTTTGAGCATGTATCATATACAAGTGTACACATGACAGTAGATTAGCGAGAATAAATGAAAATCTAATGTGGCACCCATGTGGTTTAGTGATGTATGTCCTGTGTCTAGAAACTGCATAATACAATTTTTTTTTTTTTTTTTGACAATAAAACATAGTAACAACCATTTTCAAAATCGCACACAAAATGCCTGAGGAATTCAGCAGGTCAGACAGCATCTATGGGGAGGAATAAAGAGTCGACTGATGCAATTTCAGGTTGATAACATTCATCCTTCGTTGCCAGATGAACTCAAATCACTTGAACATTCTACAAGGAGCTTTAGTCAATAGCCAGCTTTGTAAACCTAATCTAATATCTGCGTTAGATGCACAGGATAACAAAACTCCTTTCTTACTCCTGCAGTGTTGTGCTCGTTGGCCGCTGAGGTGATTAAACTATATGCCTTTTGCTTCCCACTACTACTGCTTCTCCCTTTTTGTCCTGCTGTCAGGAGTATCTGTTGGCTTAGAGCAGGGATCCCCAACCTTGTTTGCATTGCGGATTGGTTTCATATTGACAATATTCTTGCGGGCGGACCGGCCGACTGGGGTGAGGGGGGGTGGGGTGGGTGGGAGGGGTGGTGCCAGTGGACAAGAGTAGCAGTCAAATACATTGCGTTTACCCCAAAAAGACTATAATGACCATGAAGCCTTGCGCGGGCACTAGTGCGCATGCGTGACTTGCACGTGATGATTTTTTTTACAAATTGTTTTTGGCGATTCTGTTCGTGCAGGGTGGGGTAGTTAATCATGACTGGAATATCGGTGATAAGTGGCTACTACACTCAATTTTGTTTCTAAAAGGGTTTATCTAACGAATTTAATATTAAACACACAGCGCATATTTTCCTCGCATGAATATAGTGATAAGTCAGTTATCAGGGGAGGACAGGAGAGCTTGAAGTAAGTGTTGAATGAACTTCCAGTAGAAGTGGCAGAAGCAGGTTCGATATTATCATTTAAAGTTAAATTGAATAGGTATATGGACAGGAAAGGAATAGAGGGGTATGGGCTGAGTGCAGGTCGGTGGGAGTAGGTGAGAGTAGCGTTCAGCACGGACTAGAAGGGCCGAGATCGCCTGTTTCTGTGCTGTAATTGTTATATGCTTATATAAGTAAGTCAATAGCATCATAACATTTTAAGTAACGTTTGGATATTAAACACACAGCACATATTTTCCCCGTATGAACATATAAAATCATTGCAACACACCAATATCGCTGAATCAGTGGGAGCCCTGGGCTTGTTTCCCTGCAACAAGACGGTCTCATCGAGGGGTGATTGGAGACAGCGATACCCGAAGGGGGTTCCTTATGTCCAGTCTATTCCGCAATTTAGTTTTCATTGCATTCATCGCAGAGATATGTTGGAAATGGAAGCAACGTTTTCAGTGCTTCTGTGGCTATCTCAGGATATTCACCCTTGACTTTGATCCAGAATGCTGGCAGAGATGTTATGTCAAACATACTTTTCAGCCTGCCGTCATTTGCAAGCTTGAGGAGTTGATCTCCTTCCCACGCTGACATGGATGACGCGCGTGTAATGATCTTGCGTGCGTTCAGGCTCAGCAGTGGGCGTGACAGGGAATGAGGAAGGGTGCAGCTGACTCATATCGCCAAATTATATCGTTTCCTCGCGACCCGGTAGCGCTTGCCTTGCGGCCTGGTGGTTGGGGACCGCTAGCTTAGAGGAGCTAACTTTTCAACTTGTGTATCTATTTTGCAGTGAGAGTTTAGAACAAAGACTTGGCAGAGTGGAGGACCGTAGGGGAAATGTGGTCACTCTTAGTTCGTTGATTACAATCTAGCTCGAATATCAGCTCTTCTTTCCTTGGTCAGCATTGTGGTTACCATAACAGTAATACAGTGTCAGCATCCTGGGTACAATTGCGGCACTGTGTAAGTTCTCTTCAGTGATCGCATGTATTTCCTCTGGGTGCTCTGGTTTCCTCCCACCTTCCAAAGATGTATGGGTTAATAGATTAATTGATCACATGGGTGTAGTTGGGTGGCATGGGTTTGTTGGGCCACAAGGACCTGTTACCGTGCTCTATCTTTAAATAAATAATGTTTAAAATACATATTTACTGTAAAGATATCAAACTTGTTAGTTGAGAACAAAAGAGCAACCTGTTACTGGTTGATGTAGCATTGGCCTAAACCTTCATTGGTCCCGGGGAGAAGCAGTTGTGGCCAGTTCCACCCAACACTTGCTCATTTCATCTTGATGTTGACATTTGTGTTCTCAGCTCAATACTGCATTGAGAAATAAAGTTCATCTCGATAATATTACCTATGCATTTACTACTCTTAACTTCTGCGTCAAGTCGAGTTTGTTGACCTCGTTCGTGATCATATCTTGCACTTGCAGAGATTTGAAGTCTGCCAGAGGACAATGTTACATTTGCTACCCTCAAATAGTGTTCCGAATGGTAAACAGCAAATTCTTGGTGATGGGGGTGTTCAGAAGGAGGCCTGGACCTGCAGATGGAGTTTAGATGCAAGTATGATCTCAGTCAGTTTGGTTGAGATGGATTCCAGTAGCTATAAAGACATTTAAAATTGGTGCATGATCAAGTAAAGTATTTTAGCATTTATCAAGCTGTTTGAAATGCAACAGTAAGGATGTAATACTCTTTTTATTCAGAGTCATAGTCTGATCCTTTCTGGGTATCATTCACTTTTTAGCATTGAATATCAAAGATCAGTGTAAGCTTTGTTTGTTACGTATACCATCGAAACATACAGTGAAATGTATTGTTCGTGTCAAATCAGATTAGCAACAACCGTGCTGGGCAGCCTGCAAATGTCACCACACTTCTGGTACCAACACCAGACATGCCACCCTGCAAAAACTCATTTCAGGGAGGTAGCAGCCCTGCCCCCCGCAACCCCTTATCTCCCCCCACCCCCGCCCCGGTCGACCTCCAAGGGTGTATGTAATACTTTGTTTAGTGATTTTTGTCTAATCTGTAAACCAAGTTGGGTATATGCAGAAAATGTGATGCGAAAATATGTACTTATATTATCATGTTTATTCTATTACAACTTTAAGCAAGTCTACAGGGAGTTTGGCCTCATCACGTAGGACATCAATAGAATAGCTCCTTAGCAGCTGGCCAGCCACGTTAGCTATGCTAATGAACGAATGACACCTGTTAAACTCACCTCAACATGTTGTTTACATTTTAACCCACCATGGGAAATAGAGAAGTCAACACTGTCATTATTTTTGAGGTCGACTGTAAAGCCCGCCCACAGAGAAAACTGATAGGTCTACTTAGCAGGAAGAGAGACCTATGAGGATGCACGCTCTCACTCTCCCTCTCAAAAAGATCGATTTCTGGAATATTGTATATAATTTCCGGGCATCAGGGAGCCGCTATCAATATGCGGGAGACTCCCGGAACTTCCGGGAGAGGTGGGATGTCTACAACATAAGATGTCCACATCCTGCCCTAACCACATGTCTCTGGAATATAGGAGGAAGCTGGAGCACCCTCAGGAAACTCGTGTGGTCACGGGAAGAGCATACAAGTTCCTTACAGACGGTGGCAGGAATTGAAACCTGATCTTCTTGCTGGCACTGTAATAGTGTCATGCCAACCGCGTTGCCTCATATCATATTACTTTGGAGTGAGTACAGCATCGTATTGGTCCCTAGTGATGCTGTTCCATTCCTTTTCTGGTCCTGGTTCCACTTACTGGCATTTTATCTCATTTGGCTCAAGTCCATACTACAGAACTTCTGCCAGTGGATAGGAGTAAGACGGTCCTTTTCTGCTTCTAAAAGGGTGTTAAAATTGAAGCCCTGGTCTCACAGAACATCATAAGTTCCTTTAAAGTGTGGTCAATTAAATTGCTCACTCTCTTCTGCTATCAACACGATAAGTTCCCTCTGGACATGCTGAGGATGTTCAAAGGAGAATTCATGCAGCATTTCTCTGGTAATGTCCCAGAGTTTGCTTTGGGAAGAGGTCTCAGTAGACACATCTTTAAACAAGTTGAAAGTTCATTGGGATTAAGAATAGTAACATTATAATTAGCTGTCATTGTGTAATGAAACCTTAAGACATAAAAATTTAATTTGATTCAGGACATTAATAGGAGAAGCAAAGATGTCACTTCTTAACGTGGAAGAATTAGGAGGATGTTCCTATAAATAATTACATATGCCATGCTAGCATTTGCTTAATTCTAAGTTTAAAGTCAATTTTATTATCCAAATACATCCAGTATATATCACCATATACAGTCCTGAGATTATTTTCTTGCAGGCATTCTCAATAAATCTATAGAATAATAACTATAACAGAATAAGTGAAAGACCATCCAATCAGGTCGTTCAACCGTAGTGCAGATGATGGCAAACTGTGCAAATACAAAAAGAAGGAATAATTATATTAAGTATTAAACAAGAGATGAAGAATCATTAAAAGTGCGTCCTTCAATTATGGGAGTATTTCAGTGATGGGGCGAGTGAAGTTATCCCCTTTAGTTCAAGAGCCTGATAGTTGAGGATTAGTACCTGCTCCTGAAGCTGGTGACGTGAGTTCTGAGGCTCCTTTACCTTCAAATTAGTAACAGTGGTGCTGGACAGCTTGCAGGTGTCACCACACTTCTGGTGCCAACACAGTGTGCCCACATCCTGCCCTGACCGCATGTCTCTGGAATATAGGAGGAAGCTGGAGCACCCACAGGAAACTCGTGTGCTCACGGGGAGAGCATACAAGTTCCTTACAGACGGCGGCAGGAATTGAAACCTGATGGTAGCAGCGAGAAGAGATCTTGTCCGAGGTGGTGGGGGTCCCTGATGATAGATGCTTCTTTCCTGCAACAGCATTTCATGTAGATATACGGAATGGTTAGGAGAACTTTACCCATGATGGACTGGGCTGTATTCACTACTTTTTGTAGGATTTTCCGTTGAGGACATTGGTGTTTCCATTCCAGGCTGATTCAGCCAGTCGATATACTCTCCACTACATATCTATAGATGTTTGTCAAGGTTTTAGATATCTGTAAGTTCCTAAGGAAGTAGAGGCACTGCCATGCTTTCTTTGTACTTGCATTTGCATAATGGGCCTAGGACAAGTCCTCCAAAATAATAACACTTAAGAATTTAAAGTTGCTAACCCTCTCCACCTCTGATCTTCCAGTGAGGACTGGCTCGTGGACGTCTGATTTCCCTCTCCTGAAATCTACAATCAGCTCCTTGGTCTTGCTGACATTGAGTAAGAGGTTGTTGCTATGACACCACTCAGCCAGATTTTCAGTATGCTGATTCATCACCAGCATTTACAATTAAAGAGTGAATCAGATTGTAATTACTGACGTGTCGTGCACAGAGGGGGAAAAGCTGTTTCTAAAATGCTGAGTGTGAGTCTTCAGGCTCTCGTACCTCCTTTCTGATGGTAGCAATGAGAAAAGGGCATCTCTCAGATGGTGGGGGGCATTAATGGTGAATGCCACTTTCTTGAGGCACCACCTTTTCAAGATGTCCTCGATGGAGGGGATGGTTGTGCCTGTGATGGAGCTGGCCAAGTTTACCAGCCTCTGTCGAACCTGTGCATTGGAGCCTCCCAATAGAAGAGTAGGACAAATGAAAGCACAACAGTATATATCTGACATGAAATTGCCACCATGAGTCAGCACCTGTCCGTCAGCTTTCGTATTTTCATTGCTGTTGGTCTGGACACATTGCCTCCTTCAGTCCAAGACTTCAGGTCTCTTATTTTCACTGTACATGAAGATTACAGTCTTTTCTGTCCTATGTGTATACTTGTAATACTGCAGATGCAGCAGTCAGCCAGTATTTCAGATTTCAGTTAATCTAGCTTTATTGACCTAATGGACAAGACCTTGGTGTTAATGACACTGAGGTGTGGCGTTTGTGTTATTGTGATCCTCTCTTGTAACAGACTAGAGGTGACACAATGTTAAATGATGTCAGACGAGCTGATGCTGAAGAGTGTTGTTGTTGTTCAAGGTTCAAATTGGCTGATCAGAATGCATGACCATAAAGGAAGGTACTCTGTGAAACTGGTGGAGAGGATTGGGAACTTGCAAGGGAACTTTGCAGGGAGTGAAAAGTGGACAATACTTTTTAAAAAAAAAACGTTTTGAAAGATGTTAAAAAATTCTCTACTTTAGTGATCATAAATTTAAGGTATTGCATTAATGAATGCTGGTGTGACTTTTTTTTATTATCCTTTCTTAAGAGTTGGTCTCTGAAGGCAAGGCCAGAATTCACAGTCCATCTTTAATGTTTTTGCAACACTCTGTATTTTAAGAACAGTTTCTTACCTCTCACCTCAGAATTCTGACTAGTCCATGAGCCGACAAACGAACTCACTTTTTTGCCGATTTATTTTAATATTTCTTTCTCTAATAATACTTTGTACGTCTGCAGTGTACTGTGGTGTAGGGGGTGTCAGGGAGGTTTAGAACCCTGAAGAGGCTTATCACGTCCATCCTGGGGCAGCTCACTCACCTTTGGTCTCCACCGGACACTCAGCTCTTGCCTGTGGCTGTAAGTAGCTGTTTACATGTGACAGTGGCCACACCTGGTACGACACTTCAACAAGTAGTCTAAACCAGGTGAGGGTAGCTGGCGGGCCTTAACCCCTAGTGGTAAACACAAAATGCTCTGCAGATGCTGGGGTCAAAGCAGCACTCACAACACGCTGGGGGAACTCAGCATCCGTGGAAACGATCAGTCAACGTTTCGGGCCGGAACCCTTCGTCAGGGCTGAAGAGGGAAGGGGCAGAGGCCCTATAAAGAGGGTGGGAAGGAGAAGTCTGGTAGGTTCCAGGTGAAAAACCAGTAAGGGGAAAGATAAAGGGGTGGGGGAGCAGAAGCAGGGAGGGGATAGGCAGTAAAGGTGAAGAAAGAATAGAGGAAAACACAATGGGTAGTAGAAGGAGGAGGAACCATGAAGGAGGTGATAGGCAGCTGGGGTAGGGGGCAGAGTGACATAGGGATAGGGGAAGGGAGGGGGAGGGAATTACCGGAAGTTGGAGAATTCAATGTTCATACCAAGGGGCTGGAGACTACCTAGACGGTATATGAAGTGTTGCTCCTCCAACCTGAGTTTAGCCTCATCATGTCAGTAGAGGAGGCCATGTATGGACATATCTGAATGGGAATGTGAAGCAGAGTTGAAGTGGGTGGCTACCGGGAGATCCTGTCTGTTGTGGCGGATGGAGCGGAGGTGCTCGATGAAGCGGTCCCCCAATCTGCGTCGGGTTTCACCGATGTAGAGGAGGCCGCATCGGGAGCACCGAATGCAATAGATCAACGGTCCCCAACCACCGGGCTGCGGACCAGTACCGGGCTGCAAAGCATGTGCTACCGGGCCACAAGGAAACTATATGATTTGGCGATATGAGTCAGCTGCGTGTCACGCACCGTTGAGCTTGAATGCACATAAGGTCATTACGCACGGGTCATCCATGTCAGCGCGGGAAGGAGATAAAATCCTCGAGCTTGCAAATGACAACGGGCTGAAAAGTATGTTTGACATAACAGCTCTGCCGGCATTCTGGTTCAAAGTCAAGGCTAAATATCCTGAGGTAGCCACGAAAGCACTGAAAGCGTTGCTTCCTTCCAACATATCTCTGCAATGAATGCAACGAAAATTAAATTGCAGAATAAACTGGATATAAGGAACCCCCTTCGAGTATCGCTGTCTCCCATCACCCCTTGCTGGCACCGTCTTGTTGCAGGGAAACAAGCCCAGGGCTCCCACTGGTTCAGCGATATTGGTGTGTTGCAATGGTTTTATATGTTCATACAGGGAAAGTATGTGCTGTGTGTTTAATATCCAAACGTTACTTAAAATGTT
The DNA here is from genome assembly GCF_030028105.1 of Mobula birostris. Taxonomy (NCBI): domain Eukaryota; kingdom Metazoa; phylum Chordata; class Chondrichthyes; order Myliobatiformes; family Myliobatidae; genus Mobula; species Mobula birostris. The sequence goes on along the minus strand of NC_092390.1, from coordinate 6,561,675 downwards.
ATGATGCTATTGACTTATAAGTGACTTATATAACCATATAACAATTACAGCACGGAAACAAGCAATCTCGGCCCTTCTAATCCGTGCCGAACGCTACTCTCACCTAGTCCCACTGACCTACTCTCAGCCCATAACCCTCCATTCCTTTCCTGTCCATATAGCTATCCAATTTTTCTTTAAATGATAATATTGAACCTGCCTCTACCACTTCTACTGGAAGTTCATTCAACACTTACTTCAAGCTCCCCTATCGCTGTGTGTTTAATATTAAATTTGTTAGATAAACCCTTTTAGAAACAAAATTGAGTGTATTAGCCACTTATCACCTATATTCCAGTCATGATTAACACCTCCCCACCCCCGAACAGAATCGCCAAAAACGATTTGTAGAAAAAAATCGACACGAGGGAGTTAGATATGGCCCTTGTGGCTAAAGGGATCAGGGGGTATGGAGGGAAGGCTGGTACAGGGTTCTGAGTTGGATGATCAGCCATGATCATACTGAATGGCGGTGCAGGCTCGAAGGGCCGAATGACCTACCCCTGCACCTACTTTCTATGTTCCTATGTTTACATACACGCATACGCAGGTCATGCATGCTCACTGGTGCCCACACAGGCTTCATGGTCATTGTAGTCTTTCTCAGGGTAAACACAATGTATTTGACTGCTACTCTTGTCCGTTGGCAACCCTACCACCCCCCCCCCCCCCCCCGGGTCGGCCGGTCCGCAAGAGTATTATCAATAGTAAACTGGTCCGTGTTGCAAAAAAGGTTGGGAACCCCTGCAACAGATGACCCCAACAGACTCACAAGTGAAGTGTTGCCTCACCTGGAAGGACTGTTTGGGGCCCTGAATGTAGGCAAGAGAGGAGGTGTAGGGACAGGTGTAGCACTTACGCTTACAGGGATAAGTGCCTGGTGGGAGATCCGTGGGGAGGGACGTGTGGATCAGGGAGTCGTGGAGGGACCGATCCCTGCGGAGAGGGGTGGAGAGGGAAAGATGTGCTTAGTGGTGGGGTCCTGTTGAAGGTAGCGGAAGTTGCGGAGGATAATGTGTTGGATCTGGAGGCTGGTGGGATGGTAGGTGAGGACAAGGGGAACTCTGTCCCTGTTGTCGTGGCGGGAGGATGGGGTGAGGGCCAAAGTGCGGGAAATGGAGGAGATGCGGGTGAGGGCATCGTTGATGACGGCAGAAGGGAAACCACAATCAAAATCCCTAGTGGGTTAGGTACATGCCTGTCCCAGTGGATGAGATCTGCAGTGATATCCAACGGCTAGGCAAGCCTGTAACACTCTATGGAGAGCGAGGGGCATGACAAGACACAGAAGACGTCATGGTCAGCCACTGCAAACAAAGAAGAGCCCAGTTTGTGACACTCTTGTACCTCTGGACTTGGACTTCTGAGGTCAAGAAAATGGAACTGCCCGAGTGCAACAGCTTTTCCACTATAAAGACTCTCCCACACGGGTTTCCTGTCATTGTCAGACATGATGGACAACCACCATACACAGTACTGCTGCTGCAATCTAACAAGTTTAATAACATGCGTATGTCAGTGATAATAAACTCGATTCTGATTCTGATCATCTTTGAACCATACTCCGAAGCGAGATGGACAATCAGACCAGGAAGTCACCAGAATTCCTTTCCTGAACGACATGAGTGAAACAGATGTAAAACAAATAATCCAGTTGCATCAGGGCCACCATTAATGGTGTTCACTTTTTTATTCATATTTACTTAATTCATTTTAAATACTGTAGCTGCTGATTTTGTCTTTCAGATTATTGATCCATGTCAGTGGATTGCTAATCCAGTAAAATAAGCACTGTGCTTCTGCACTTCATTAAGAAGTAGTTTTGATCCTAAATCGATGTATTTTGACTTACAACGGTTAATCCTAAAATCCGAAAGGAGAGGCCCAGAGGCGGCCTGTCCTGGGATTGGAAGATGGTCTGTGTGAGGGGTAGGAAAGAGGCTCCGTTTGTTGTTCTTGTCTTGCATAGCTGTTGTTCTGCTGAACATTATGGGCATACTGGAATGTGTGAGACTTGCTGGCTGATCCCAGCACGTCCTTGGGTTTGTTGGTTGTTCGTACAAATGACCCATTTCACCGTTTGTTTTGATATGTAGGCAATAAATTCTACTACTACTATGTCAACTCAGGCTTAGGGGGCCGGCGTCGGGCACGATGACGGACTCTCTACTTCTCCCTCTCCCTCATCAGTGTGTTCAGTTCATCTACATTAGCCGCTCCGCTACATTAGCAATAAATAAATGTCTGATTTATTAGATTTTTTTTTTCTTTTTCAGACTCTGTCAGCCATGTTGTATTTTAATTTTGTTTAATTTGATATCTAGCCATCAGATTGTCACTTAAAATTTTGGTCACTGGCTCAGCTTAGCAATTCATCTTGCAAATGTAGTAACTGCTTGTTCACGTCCTCCCTTTTTTGCTAATCTTCTCAAGCTCTGTAATCATCTTAGTTCTCTGTAGTTCCCTAGCTGTGATCTCTTAAGCATCTTAGAATTTAATCGCTCCTCCTTTGGGAGTTACGCCTTCAGTTTCCTCGCCCCAAAACAGTGGAATTTTTGACAGTGTCCATTCTACCACCCACTTCTTTAAATATTTAACTGCTTGCCTAGTCCTTTGCCTGGTTATGTCATTTGATATCAATTAATATTTGTAGTAACAGTTTTTTTTTGATACATTGAAAGGCAATATATGAATGGAAGTTAATCGAGCCATTTAAAATGCTCTTCACAAACCTGGATATATCCTGACATGCTGTCTCTGATAACATATGTAATGTGCTAGAGCTATTTCACATATTAAAATACTTTTTCCTGGAGGTGTCGTGGTTAGTGTTATGGTTTACAGTGGCAGCAATCGGGGTTCAATTTCCGCAGCTGTCTGTAAGGAGGTTCTGTCTGTATGTTCTTGTGACTGCAGGGGCTCCCTCCAGGTGTCTGTAAGGAGGTCGTATGTTCTTGTGACTGTGGGGGCTCCCTCCAGGTGTCTGTAAGGAGGTCGTATGTTCTTGTGACTGCGGGGGCTCCCTGCAGGTGCTCCCATATTCCACAGACGTGCATTAGGATTAGTAAATTGGAGGCACGCTATGATGGAACTGGAAGCGTGGTGACTCTGGTGGGCTGCCCCCAGCACAATCCTCATACTGTGTTGGTCACTGACACAAATAATGCATTTTTCTGTACACTCTGATGCACATGTGACAAATAAAGCTAATCTTTCTTTCTATTTGTCTGTTGTATCAGGTTTTCAGAGCAGTGTTTTTGATTTCCTGATCAAAATTCTAAGGCCATATCTCTGAGCACTCGCAGCTGTTATTATCAAATTGTATCTTGATTGCATTTCCGTGTTTGGATAGTACTATCTATTAATCTCTGTATTGGAGAGGCAATATTTACATTAGATATGCTACTGTAGATCTACTTTGGTTTTGTTGCTACTTGTTTTTCGTAATAACCTGCACCATAGAACATAGTCCACTTCCTGATTTGATGATATTTGTCTTATTGCTTTCAAAAGTATTGGAAACTCCACGTGAGGAAGCACTCAGTGGCCACTTTATTAGGTACGCTTATACACCTGCTCATTAATGCAAATATAGATTCGGCCAATCATGTGGTAGCAAATCAATGCGTAAGAGCATGCAGACATGGTCAAGAGGTTCAGTTGTTCAGACCAAACATCAGAATGGGGAAGAACTGTGACTGACTGTGAAATGATTGTTGGTGCAAGACAGGGTGGTTTGATATCTCAGAAACGGCTGATCTCCTGGGATTTTCATGCATAACAGTCTCTAGAGTTTACAGAGAACGATGCGACAAACAACCAGTGAGTAGCAGTTTTGAGGGTAAAAATGCCTCGTTAATGAGAGAGGTCAGAGGAGGATGGTCAGACTGGTCCAAGCTGACATGAAGATGACAGTAACTGATATTGAGATACATCCTAGGATGTGCTGAGACACATCAGTGTGTCCCAGCAGTATTGGTCCATGGGTCACACCTCTTGATCTATAGCCATCTGAGCTTAACTCCTCCGACCCATAGAACTGGAATGGTAAAGCTAATGGCATGCTGGCCTTCATAGCAAGGGGAATTGAGTATAAGAGCAAAGAGGTCCTTCTGCAGCTGTACAGGGCCCTGGTGAGACCACACCTGGAGTACTGTGTGTCGTTTTGGTCTCCAAATTTGAGGAAAGATGTTCTTGCTATTGAGGGAGTGCAGCGTAAGTTCACAAGGTTAATTCCCAGGATGACGGGACTGTCATATGTCGAAAGATTGGAGCGACTGGGCTTGTATACTCTGGAATTTAGAAGGCTGAGAGGGGATCTTATTGAAACATATAAGATTATTAAGGGATTGGACACTCTGGAGGCAGGAAGCATGTTCCCGCTGATGGGTGAGTCCAGAACCAGAGGCCACAGTTTAAGGGGTAGGCCATTTAGAACGGAGTTGAGGAAAAACTTTTTCACCCAGAGAGTGGTGGATAATATGGAATGCTCTGCCCCAGAAGGCTGTGGAGGCCAAGTCTCTGGATGCTTTCAAGAAAGAGATGGATAGAGCTCTTAAAGATAGCAGAATCAAAGGTTATGGGGATAAGGCAGGAACTGGATACTGATTGTGGATGATCAGCCATGATCACAGTGAATGGTGGTGCTGGCTCGAAGGGCCGAATGGCCTACTCCTGCACCTATTGTCTATTGTCTAAGAAGAAGAAAAGATATACAGGGTGGCCACTTTATTAGGTATACCTGTACACCTTGTTAATTCAAATATCTAATCACCCAACCATATGGCAGCAACTCAATGCGTAAAAACCTGCAGGCATGGTCAAGAGGTTCAGTTGTTATTCAGACCAAACATCAGAATGGAGAAGAAATGTGATCTAAGTGACTTTGACTGGAATGTTTGTTTGGTGCCAGACAGGGTGGTTTGAGTAGCTCAGAAACTGCTGCTGATCTCCTGGGGTTTTCATGCATAACAGTCTGCAGAGAATTGTGTGAAAAAGAAGAGAAAAAAAATCTGGTGAGCAGCAATTCTGTGGGCGAAAATGCCTTGTTAATGAGAGAGGTCAGAGGAGAGTGGCCAGTAACTGAAATAACCACACGTTACAACAGTGGTGGTCAGAAGGGCATCTCTGAACGCACAGCACTTCGAACCTTGAGATGGATGGGCTACAGCAACAGAAGATCACAAACATGCACCCACTGGCCCTTTATTAGGTACTGGAGGTATCTAATAAAGTAAACAATGTATGTTTTAACTAGTAAAATGCCTTTTCTGTTGAGTCTTTGACCTTGCTCTATCGTTCAGATGATAAAGACAGACGTTGAAATGCTGAACACAGAAGGCATATGATGATTGCATTTTTGACAAGTTTATTGCTATTTGTTTATTATTGTCACATGTATCAAGATATAGTGAAAGACTTTTGCTAGTGTGCCGTCCTGACAGATCATGCCATCCATAATTGCATCTATGTAATACAGGTGTCCCCCGCTTTTCGAACATTTGCTTTACGAAACCTCACTGTTACGAAAGACCTACATTAGTACCCTGTTTTCGCTTTCAGAAGGTGTTTTCACTGTTACGAAGAAAGGCAGCGCACGCCCCGAGCAGCCGCTCTGCCCCAGATTCGGAACGGCATTGCTTTAACACGTTGCATTGAGCAGCCATTAGCAAGGTGAGTTCTAAGGTGTTGGAAAAGCCTGAAAGAGTAAGGGTGTTACACTTAGCGTAAAACTATACATAATTAAGCGTTTTGATCGTGGTGAATGAAGCAAGGACAAAATGAGTTTGGCTTGTGGAAGCTGACAAAGATGATGTTGAAGAGATTTTGGCATCCCATCACCAAGAACTGACAGATGAAGAGCTGATGCAATTGGAAGAGGAAAGGATAACAATCGAAACCGAATGCAGAACGTGAAGCAACTGTGTGAAATTTTCGCTGTAATGATAAAGTACGACTTTAATTTTGAAAGGATACGTCGGTTTAGAGCATATTTGCAAGATGGTTTGAGTCCTTACAAACAACTGTATGATAGAAAAATGCGCGAGGCTCAGCAGTCAAGCATACTGTCATTTTTCAAGCCTTCCACAGCAGACGACGAACCTCGACCTTCGACATCGAGGTGGGCAGTCATAGGAGAAGATGAGCTGCCTGCCCTGATTGATGATGAGATGACACCCTCGTGTCCCACCACCCCAACACCTGGGCCCTGGACAGATACTGAACCGATTCGCAGAGAATGCAGCGGAGCTGGGAGGCACACAGCACATCTTTAAGAAAAAAAGCCAAAATAAACATGCTAATTAATTAGGCGCCGCCTAGCACGTAATTGTCGGCCCAGATCAAAGGCAATGCAATCGGCAATCGCCTATGATCTGCGCCGACATTTACGTGCTGGGCAGCACCTAATTAATTAGCATGTTTATTTCGGCATTTTTCTTAAAGATGTGCTGGATACGTCCCGGCTACCGCTGCGTTCTTCGCGGCAATGAATCGGGTCGGCGGCCCAGAGGGTGGGGGCTACTGCACCGCCCAGACTGCGACGACTCAGTCTAACACACCATCATCAGTGTGCTCTGCGTTTTCCCAATTCCAGTAAGTGATACTACACTGTACATACATTATTTCTACTTTATATCGGCTGTGTATTTTTACGTGTTATTTGGTAGATTTGGCAGCTTCAGAGTTTAAAGGTTACTGGAGAGCCAACAGCGCTTGCGTGAGATTTTCTGCCGAGAGCGCTTGTGTGAGATTTTCGCTACGGAGATCTGTGCAGGCAATCGTTGTAGAGAAGTATTTCTACTTTATATAGGCTGCATATTTATCATATCAGTCCTGCTTTTACTATATGTTACTGTTATTTTAGGTTTTATGTGTTATTTTTTGGGTCTGCGAACGCTCACAAAGTTTTCCCATATAAATAAATGGTAATTGCTTCTTCGTTTTACGACATTTCGGCTTACGAACCATTTCATAGGAACGCTTTACCTTCAGAGGGCGGGGGAAACCTGTATAAAGAGAAGCCTTAGATAGTATTGCAGTTCCAGAGAAAGTGCAGCGCAGGGAGACAAGTAAAGTGCAGGAGCCATTACAAGGTAGACTGGGAGATCTGAAGTTCATCTCTTAAGGTGTGAGGTGTCTGGTTACAGCACAATTACAGTTGCCTTTGAGACTGGCAGTTTGTGCTCTCCTACTCAATGGGAGAGGGAAGGCGAGAGATTGATGGGTGGATACACAGATTGCATAATATTTTTGAAAACGCGAGTTTATTAATAGAATCAAGTTTAATATACTGGCATATGTTGTGAAATTTAACTTTGTGGCGGAGGGGAAGAAGCTGTTCCTGAATTGTTGAGTGAATGCCTCCTCCCTGATGGGAGCAATGGGAAAAGGCACGATCTGGGTGTAAAAAGACTTAATCTTTCATTTCTAATTAATAATTGTCCTGTTTGAAAATATGACCAAAATTTAAATACTTTTAAATTAATTCATTTATTATGTAATAAATAATAAATACAGAATAATAATAAACAATAAATACACAAGAGCAAAACCATTCAAATTTCTAAGCATCTTGCGAGAAGGCAATTTTACATTCTTTGTTCTTGGGGCAATTCACCATTAGTCCTGTTTTAAAATCTATTTCCTTTCTTTAGTGTAAAATGTCTGGACTGTTGAGATCTGACATCAATTTAAAAGAGCCGCGATGGGACCAGGGGACCTTCATAGGAAGAGCCAAGCACTTCTTCATGGTGACTGACCCTCGCAACGTTCTGGCCTCAAGTGCAGAACTGGAGACAGCAAAGAATATTATTGAGGACTACAGGTAAGCTTGCTGCCAATGTAAACGTAATAACTTGATGCTGCCTTTACCCCCATCTCCTCCACTTCCCGAGCATCCGCATTCATCCTGTCTTCCTGCTGCCCTAACAGTAATAGAATTCCTCTTCTCCTCACCTACCACCCCATGAGACTCTACATCCAACACATCGTTCTCCATAACTTCTGTCCTCTTCAGCAGGATACTACCACCAAACACATCTTTGCCTTCCCTCACTCTCCGCTTTTTGCAAGGATTGCCCTCTCTGTGATTCCCTTGTCAGTTCGTCCCTCCTAGCTCTTATCCCTGGAAGCAGAAGAAGTGCTACATCTGTCCATTCACCCTGTTCATCTCCTCCCTCATCTCCATTCAGGACCCCAAACAGTCTTTCCAGGTGAGACAACAATTTGCCTGTGTCCTGTTAGGGTCCTCCACTGTATCCATCACTCCCAATGAGGCCTCCTCTACATTGGAGAAACCCGACGTAGATTGAAGGAATCGCTTTGTTGAGCACCTTCGCTCCATCTGCAAAAAGTCAGGATTTCCCAGTGGCCAACCATTGTAATTCCAAACCCAATTCCCATACTTGCATGTCAGTCGATGGCTTGCTCTTCTTCCTGATAAGGGCATTCTCAGGCTGGAGGCACAACACCTCATACTCTGTCTAGGTAGCCTCCAACCTGATGGCACAAACATTAATTACTCCAGCTTCTGGTATTTTTTTTGTCCCCTCTTCCCCAGTCTATAACCTCCTCAAGATGTCCCTCCTCCTCCCCGTTCTCCCATGATCCACTGTCTGCTCTTGTTGGATTCCTTGTCTAGCCCTCCACCTATCACCTCCCTGCTTTTTACCTAATCCCCCTCTCTCCCCATTTCCCCCCCCCCACCCCCCCATCTGACTTCACCGATCACTTTCTAGCTTGGACCATTGGAAAATGACACTGGAGAGATAGTAATGGGAGACAAGGAAAGGGTGGATGAAATGAAAAAGTATTTTGCATCAGTCTCTACTGTGAAAGACACTAGCAGTATGCCAGATGTTCAGGAGTGTCAGGGGGCAGAAGTGAGTGCAGTTGCTATTACTAAGGAGAAGGTGCTTGAGAAGCTGAAAGGTCTGAAGGTAGATAAGTCTCCTGGACCTAATGGACTACACCCCAGAGTTCTTAACGAGGTAGCTCAAGGGATTGTGGAATCATTAGTAATGATCTTTCAAGAGAATGGAGTCTGGCATGGTTCCAGAAGACTGCAAATTTGCAAATGTCACTCCACTCTTCAAGATGGAGAGAGGCAGAAGAAAGGAAATTATAGGCCAGTTAGCCTGACCCCAGTGGTTGGGAAGATGTTCGAGTGGATTATTAAGGATGTGGTTTCTGGATACTTGCAGGCACGTGACAAAGTATGCCCAAGTCAGCATGGTTTCCTTAAGGATGTGAAGAGGATGTTTCTTTTGGAGTCTAGGACCAGAGGTCATTGTTTCAAACAGTGGGCAGAGAAAGGGATGAATTTCTTGAGTTGGAAGGTGGTGAATCTGTAGAATTTGTTGCCACAGGTGGCTGTGGAGGCCAGGTCACTAGGTGCATTTTAAGGTGGTGATTTGATAGGTTCTTGATGTGTCAGGGTGTGAATGGTTATGGGGAGGAAGCAGGAAATGGAGTTGAGGGAAATGGATCAGCCATTATGAAATAGCAGAGCAGACTAGATGGGCCAAATGACCTAATTCTGTTCCTACGTCTTAAGGTTTGCTAGAGTTTTTCGGGAGGGTTTAAACTAATTGGCAGAGGAATGGGAACCAGAGTGAAGGTGCTGAGGATGAGTTAGTTGGTTTACAATCAAAAGCAATGTGTAGTGAGACTCCTGGCAAGGAGAGGCTGGTGATAGGGCAAAATTGCAGTCAACAGGATGAGCTGCAGTGTAAAAGGTGGTCAAAATCAAAAAGGGTGTATACAGGACTGAAGGTGTTGTATTTGTTGGGCATGTATGATATTGTAGGCATCACTGAATCATGGCTGAAAGATGATTGTAGCTGGGAGGGAGCTTAACATTCAAGGATACGCATTGTTTTGAAAGGGCAGGCAGGTACCCAGGCTGGGTGGCTCTGCGGTAAGAAATTAAATCAAATCATTGGAAAGAGGTGACATAGGGTTAGAAAGTGTTGAATCGTTGTGGGTAGAGCTAAGGAACTGCAAGGGTAAAAGGACCATGCTGGGAGTTGCATACAGGATTCCCAGAAAATATGATAATGGTTTGCATTTTGATTTCCACAATTTCTCCGGCAAGCAGGGGGGTCACTATTATAATGGGATTTCTGAGAAAAGTTCACAGACTATATGAAGATAGATGGTGGAGCAGGAAGTTTGAGAAAGTAGAGAGGCTACAGAGGGACTTAGACTGAGTAGAAGATTGGGCAAAGAAGTGGCAGATGGAATACAGCATCAGGAAGTGTATGGTCATTCACTTTACACCGCCGATTTTTGGATTTTCCCTCCATTTAGAAAATAGTCTAGCCTTTTATTTCTTCTACCAAAGAAGAAATGAAAGTGTTGACTACTTTCTAAATGGAGGGAAAATCCGAAAATTGGAGGTGCAAAGGGACTCAGGAGTCCTTGTGCAAGATTCCTTAAAGGTTAATTTACAGGTTGAGTCAGTGGTGAGGAAAGCAAATACGATATTAACAGTCATTTGAAGAGAACTCAAATATAAATGCAAAGTTGTGATGTCCAGGCTTTGTAAAGCACTGACAAGGCCTTGCTTCAAGTATTGTGAGGAGTTTTGGGCCCTTTGTCTTAGAAACGATATGCTGACACTGGAGAGGGTTCGAAGCAGGTTCACGAAAATGATTCCAAGATTGAATGGCTTGTTAAATGAAGAGCATGATGTCTCTGGGCCTGTATTCACTGGAATTCAAAAGAATGAGGGGTGACCTCATTGAAACCAATCGAATGGTTAAAGGCCTTGGTAGTGGATTTGGAAAACATGTTTCCTGTGGTGGGAGAGCATAGAACCAGAGGATACAGCCTCAGAATAGAGGGGCATCCTATTAGAACGGAGATGAGGAGGGATTTCTTTAGCCAGAGAGTGGTGAATCTGTGGGATTTGTTGCCACAGGTGGTTGTGGAGTCCAAGTCTTTACTTGTATTTAAGGCAAAGGTTGATAGATTCTTGATTGGTCAGGGCATGAAGGAGTACGGGGAGAAGGTAGGATATTGGGGCTGAGAGAAAAAAATGGATCAGCCATGATGAAACAGCAGAGCAGGCTCAATGGGCCAAATGGCCTAATTCTGCTTCCATCTCTTATGGACATGGCCTAAATGACCGTCGTTCTCCATTATCCATTTAGGAAAAAAAAAAGCAGAGTTCCTCTTTCTGTTGGTTGTTTAAAGATTTGTACTGAATAATTGAATTCAGAGCTTTTATTTCCCATATCCAAAGTGATTGCCAGCAAGATGTAGACTTGTATATATACTTTGGTTTAGAGTCAAAGGGCAACTAATACTCATTAATGTTTCTTGTGGATATGACTATCTGTTGTCCTGAAGATGTACTTGCTAACACAGGTTTTGAAACAGGTTCACTGAAAGCTGATAATTTTTCTCTGGTAAAATGATGCAATATGCCCCCTGGTCTAATGTTACTATAATATCAGATGACTTGAATGTTTCTTGGAAAATATAGACCCATATATTTGATTGTACATTGACGTTCCATTATTTAGTGTTGGTTGGCTCACAGCAGGAAATTTGACAGTGACTATTCATCAGTTTGTTAATTGCCCCCTTTCTGTAGCTAAAAATTTTAACATCTGCCCATTAGTTTAAGAGGAATTTTATCCTTTGTTACTTTTTAAAGCAATCAAATGGATTAAAAATTTTGAACCTATCTGTTAGTCATATTTTTTCTTGTGATAGAGCAGTATAAATAAATGAAGTTTCTGGAAACTTTCCATTCTTCATGGAAGCCATGGTTTGACATTTATTATTTTCAGGGGAAATTTAAAACATTTGCCACAAATTTCTCATGATCTGAAAGCCTGCGTATAGTGGTGTATGTTGTAGCAGCAGTAGTCATAAGCCATGTAGTTTTTAAACAATAATTGTCACTTGGCTCAGTTTCAGTAATCAGATTCTTTGATAGATTTAATTTTGGCGTGGTGTGATAGGTGGTTTGAAATTGTAGTTACTATAAAACATACAGGCACTTTCTCTCTGCACTCAATCATGCTGCCAAATGAAAAAATAAAAGTACCACCTAATCGTGTAATGTGATTATAATATTAAGGGATAATTATTTTGTTTTGTTGTAAGAGAAGCAATCACTGTCTTTGTTTATTCCACTTGCAATAGTATATCCTCATCATCTTGCATCCTGAAGGAGAGAGCAGGCTAAACAACAGCTGAGAGCTTGGGAGTGAGCTTTGCATTTCATTTGAGGTTTCATTCATTCCACGTCTTTGCCATGATGGCCTTTGCTGAAGAATAAGGCTAAGGTTGGACATTCAGAGACAATCTTCTCAGCTGTTTAATTTGAGGCTCTGGTAATGAGTGGCCTTCAGGTTCCGTACTAATAGGCCACCCTCAGGGTGGAAGAGCAGCACCTTGTATTCTGCCTGGGTACCCTCCAAACTGATGTTATGAATATTGATTTCTCTTTCCGGTGAACAAAATTTTCCACCCCCCAATCTTTCCACTCTGACTTTTTACTACTTCTCACCTGTCTTTCCCTTCCCATAGGTCCCTTAATCCTTCCATTTCTCCTATTGCCCACTCTCCTCTCCTGTCAGATTCTGCCTTCTCCAGCCCATGACCTTTCCCCAATGCCCCTCTCCACCTTTTATTCAGGTATCTCCTCCGTTTCCTCTGTCCTGAGGAAGGGTCTCTGCCTGAAACGTCGACTGTTTACTCTATTCCATAGATGCTGCCAGTTCCTCCAGTATTCTATGTGTGTTGCTTTGTATTTCCAGCATCTACAGATTTTCTCAGATTTGTGTCCCTACTATGGAGTCCAGTGGGCCTCAGGCCTTGATAATGAACGGTCCTCGGGTTTCATAGTATAGGGTCTGGACTCTGCTGTGATAGCCTTTTGTGGTTATTGAGGATGGAGCCAGTCATTCAGAGATCTCCTCAACTGTTAAAGTTGCTTTCAATGGTTTAAGAAAATGAAAGTAATTAAAGTGCACTAAAACACGAATTACAAAAAAAAAACATGAACATATAGTACATTAGATAATGGGAAAGATACACCCCTGGCCCCTCTGTTAGCACCCCACCCTCTTCTTTATACTGGCAGTCCTAGTCCTGATGCAATTTCTGGACAAATCCTTTTCCTCTACAGATGTTGCTTGTCTGTAGAACAAATCAGCAGATTGTTTGTTGCTATAGCAACTTGCTTCCTTTTTTTTTGCTTCTAGTCAACCCTACCCAGAACCCCCAGTCAAATTGAAAGAATAGTCACTACTTTGTCAGATTTGGTCGGTACAAATTTGCACAGGCAGATTTGCCAACGTAATCCTGGGGAATTCCAGCACTTGGACTCCTTTTGGAGTGGTGCTACAGGTTTTCTGGCATCTGCCGCTCTTTACATCCCAGGCATGAAATGGGGGTGCATTTGTCCAGGATGTGTCTCCTGTGAATTTCTAAACATGGTTAACCTTTCACAACTTCTGAGCTTGGCTCAGCCCATATATCGAAGGACTAGGGCATCTATTTGAAGATATGGATGCAAAAATTTGAAATCTCAGTTCCTCACACAAAATGCTGGAGGAACTCAGTAGATCAGGTAGCATCAATGGAGAGGAATAAACAGTCAATGTTTCAGGCCAAGACCCTTCATCAGGACTTGATGGAACCCTTCATCAAATTCTGATGAAGGATCTTGGCCCACAATGTTGACTGTTTATTCCTCTCCATACAGACATGTTGAGTCCCATTGTCTTCTGTGTGTGTTACTCTGGTTTTACAGTATCTGCAGAATCCCTTGTGTTTAAAATCTCAGTGCCTGGTTTTCAGGTACAAAAGAGGCACCTTCTTCCAATATGGTGGATGCAGAGCCCACGTTATTTCAAGCCAGAAGTGCCTTGACCACCATTTGGTCTTTCTCCTGATCTGGATCCAGAGTCCACCTCAATTATAGATATTGCATTGTTTGCTACACAACAAGTGGCTTGAATGCAAGATGCTACAGGGTCCATGGCCAGCCGACAAGTATCAGGGTCCAGGTAAACAAGCCTGCGGATGATCTAGAAAGGGAATGCTGTAGATTGAATCAACATGGAGCAACGGCCAACTGAGAGATCTCTATGGGCCAAGCAGCTTCTGTGGGAGGAAAAGAATTTGTGATGTTTTGGTTAGAAACCCTGCATTAGGTGTACACAAAACATTGACAGTTCCTTTCACTCACCCCCCACCCCACAGATGCTGCTTGACTCCGTGTTCCTCCAGCCGATTGCTTGTTGTTCCAGGTTCCAGCATCTGTAGTCTCACATCTCCATGCTGAGCATGGAATTTTGAGCTGTGAAGTTCAAAGTTGAATTTACCGTCAATGCACAAGTACGTGTAAGCACAGGCACAATGGAAAACTGCTGACAGCAGCATTACAGGCTCGTAGCATCAGATTAGCAGCATTCACAAGAAGGACATAAACATATCACAGAGAAGTCTACTGTAGTGCAAAATGATCATAGTAAAGGCTCTATTGCTCCTCCTTGCCCCATGATAAAAGACAATTGCCCACACCCATCACTCTCAGAACTACCATCCTTTTGCTCCTGTTCAGAGCTTTTGAAATCTAACCAAAATGTCGAAGTGGTATTAGTTGTCAGAAAGTGATTTATTTAGACATTGAGGCTAACACTAAAATTAAATTGTTTACAATTACTTCACTAACATTTAATCATGAAGAAAATCATCTTTGATATAATATCTGTGCCTGTTTTTCAGTACTCCATGCATACAGTTCTAGCTTTTCTTTTTATTTTTCTTAGGCATGGCAAGAGCCGACCAGAACTGACAGAAGATAAGCTCTGGCAAGCTAAGTACCTCTATGACTCCGCCTTCCACCCAGACACGGGGGAGAAGATGATTCTGATTGGACGGATGTCTGCGCAGGTTCCAATGAATATGTCCATAACTGGTTGCATGCTGACCTTTTACAGGTAAATTTCAAAAGTAACGATTTCGCTCCTTGCCAGTTCTGATGAAGGGCCTTTGAACTGAAGCTGTAACTTTGCCTCTCATTCTGCAGATATTGCCTTCTCTGATTTGTAGGATGTTATTCTTTGATTTCAGTGCTAGAGCTGGGTGTCCATTCATTGAAGACTTAGCACTAGAAACAATGGATTTATTTAATGAGTATACCCACAAGTAAATGAATCTCAGGGCTGTATATGGTTACATATGTATTTTAATAATAAATTGACTTCAAACTTAATATTGGAGAATGGGGAATTTATTTCCACTCTGACCTTATTGCTACAATGTGCACCTTGGGGACATCAAACTGTTCTGCCAATTGGACTGCTTTATGATCCAGCTTGTTCGGACAAATAAGTCACAAATGACTTGTTATACCTTTGTACTTTCACTGGTCTGTTAGGTACAGAGGTGGGGTGAACATTCGCAGTCTTAGTCCACACAGAAGTGAATCTAAGACAAAGAGACCATAGATTTAAGGTGTGATGGGAAGAATTTAAAGAAGAACTGAGGGTGAAGCTTTTGACATGGAGAGTGTTGGGTATGTGGGATGAGTTGCCTGAGGAAGTGGAAGAGAGAGGACAATTATGTTTAAAAGACATTTATTCAGCTACTTGGACAAGAAAGGCTAAGAGAGAGATGTGGGCCAAATGCAGGCAACTTGGCTGGCACAGTAGAGTGAGCTGAAGGTCCTCTGTTCCTTGTTGTGTAAATCTGATTTGAAGTAATTTGACATTTGCTGATGTAATGACTGCAACACATCGATACTCATGATTGCTGTAAGGTTAATAGGAGCTTCAGCACATGCATTGCTAAACGTAGAAACCAATCGGTAACAATGGTTCTCCACAGAGTGCACAGTTATAGTCTTCACAAAGCTGATTCACACATAATCAGTGATCTGAACTTAATTGTTGTACACTATTCTCACTGCAAAAACATTGTGGAGTTTTTTGAAGGATTTACAACAATGTTTTCAACCACTGCTAAGATAGTTACTGCTGAACTACCTCTGTGGTCTTGAAAGACCTTGTTTATAAGGATGGAGTTTCCTTCTCCCTGACCATGAAAGGCCTGCCTATTCCTGCTATGCCCCTCTTCTTTTTTTTTCTTAACCAGGATCTGAATATCCCTCAAACCAAGGTTCCCTAAACCTGTTATTTTTGCCTTTTATTCTGACAGGAACATACAAACTCTATTCTCTTAAAATTTCACTTTCGAAAGCCTCCCATTTACCAAGTACGTCTTTGCCAGAAAATAGCATGTTCCAATCCACACTTGCCAGATCCTTTCTGATACCATCAAAATTGGTCCTTCTCTAATTTAAAATCTCACCCCAAGGACTAGGCCTGTCCTTCTCAAAAGTTCAAAGGTTCGTTTATTATCAAAACATGAATTATGCAACTCTGAAATTTGCCTTCTCCAGATAGACACAAAACAGTGAAAGAACATGAAAGTTGTTCAGAGAGAATCATCAAACCTGCCCCCTCCCACACAAAAAAGAATGGTATCCCGATCATCAACCCCCCCACCCCACTCTCTCCCCCCCCAAAAACAGAACAAGAACATCAGCCACCGAAAAAAAAACCCTCTTCTGCATAAATAAAATTAACTGAACACCACAAAACTTCAACCATCAAACATGAAAATGGAAAAAGAATGGGCGATTTAAAAAAAACACAAAAAAAACATATGTCTGGAAAAGTTCTACAGTCCATAAATGCAATAATTTTCCATAATTATCCTGAAATTAATGACACTAGATGAAAAGTGCTCCCTATTCTGTCTCCTGCCCTGCCCCATTCCTTAATAGGAGTTCTAGTATTGCACTCTTATCTTGTTGGGACCTCCATTTAATGATTAACAAACTCTATCCCATCCAGCCCTTTTACACTCTGGGAGTCCCAGTCAATATGTGGAAAGTTAAAATCACCTACCATCACAACTTTGTGTTTCTTGCAACAGTGTGTGATCTCTCTACAAATTTGCTCCACTGAATCCCACAGACAGTTGGATGATCTACAATATAATCCCACTAACGTGGTCATCCCTTTTGTTATTCCTCAGTTTCACCTGTATAGCCTCACTCGATGAGCTCTCCAGTCTGTCCTGGCTGAGCACTGCTGTGACATTTTCCCTGACTAGTTATCAAATCTATCATATCTAAAGCAATGAACCCTGGAACATTGAGCTGCCAGTCCTGGTCCTTCTGCAACCAAATATCTCATAATGCCACATGCTGATGCATGCTCTAAGCTTAACTGCCTTTCCTACAATACTTCTTGCAATGAAATATGCACAACTCAGAACATTATTCCCACCATGTTCAACCTTTCAGTTCCTGACTTTGTATGCATGCTTAACAACATCTTCCCCTACAACCTCTCCACTGTCTGTTTGCAGCTCTGGTTCCTACCCCCCCGCCCCGCAACTCTAGTTTAAACCTGCCAACTCCCCAGGAGCACTAGCAAACCTTCCTGCTAAGGTATTAGACTCCCTCCAGTTCAGGTGCAAATAACTCCTTCTGTACAGGTCCCACCTTCCCTGGAAGACAGCCCAATGATCCAAGAACCTGAAGCCCTCCCTCTTGTATTATTTCCTTAGCTACGTATTAAACTCTATGATCTTCCTATTTCTGCCCTCACAGGTAGCAGTCTTGAGGTCATAACCCTGGAAGTCCTGTCCTTTCACTCAGTACTGTAATGTTGAATCTGGTTTGTGAGTCTGGCATGGGAGACAGGAAATGCACTGACTTCAAATGGGTATCTTATTGATTTATTTATAAACAGTAAAAGTTTGACCAAACATTAATGTTCCCTGTTACAGATCTACAAAGCTGAATACTTAACAAACATACGTACGTTTAACAAACATAGTTTCAAGTCAAGTCACCTTTTGACCATAAACTGCTGGTACAGTACACAGTAAAAACAAAACAACGTTCCTCCAGGTGCTACATGAAACAGCACAAAACTACACTAGACTAAGTGAGACAACACAAGGCTACACTAGACTATGTAAAACAACACTAAAACTACACTAGACTACAGACCTACACAGGACTACATAAAGTGCACAAAACAGTGCAGGGCAGTACAATAAATAATTAACAAGACAATAGGCACAGTAGAGGACAAATTACAATATAATAATAAATGACGTAGATGTCAGTCTAGACTCTGGGTATTAAGGAGTCTGACGGCCTGGGGGAAGAAACTGTTACACAGTCTGGTCGTGAGAGCCCGAATGCTTCGGTGCCTTTTGCCAGATGGCAGGAGGGAGAAGAGTTTGTGTGAGGGGTGTGTGGGATCCTTCACAATGCTGTTGGCTTAAATGTTAAAAGTTAAATGTTAAAAGTTTACATAGAGAATACCTTCTCAATCATCATTTGCATCCTTGCCTTAAAAAAAAGGAAGAAGAGAGCAAGCCCCTTTCACGTGCTATTTTATATACAAAGGATATTTGATGCTGGACACCAGGCATCGATCCAATGGGAAAAGCAGCTGCAGCTTCTAAACTAACCAATCACAACGGAAGCGACTTTCGACAATCAGAATAAGCTGCGCCCCCACATGACACCCCACCCCTCCAAAGTTGCAAATGTGATCATTGAACCCTTAGACTAGTGTGACTCTCGCGAACTTCCAACTAAGTAGCACATAAAACACAAGAGTAAAATACCGAGTACTGTAAACCCAATACAGTCGGCCCTCCTTAACCGTGGGAGATTGGTTCTGGGACCCCCAGCGGATACCAAAAAACGCAGATGCTCAAGTCCCTTATTTAACCTGTATCAGTGTGGGTGGACTTTAGGACCTGGGGGAGCTCCAGACCTGCTGCCCGTGGCTGCTGCTGAATCCGCAGTGTTTCTGTTCCGTTGACAGAAAACAATCACGATTGTAAGTAAAGTGGAAATAATAAAGTGATTGGAAAGAGGTGAAACGCCATCGGTCTTTGGAAAAGTGTTAGGCTACAGTCAGTCAACGATCGGAACAATTTTAAAGGATAAAGTGAGAATATTGGAGCATGTGAAAGGCCCTGCCCCGATGAAAGCTACAATTATTACTAAGCAACGCAGTGGTTTAATTATTGAATTACATACGTTTCTTAAGTGTTTTATATGCATAGAAAGGTAAAATATATACTATATACAAAGACAAACGTTTGACTAACTGACGCTAAATAATACCAGATGTACCTGTTCCGACTTACGTGCAAATCCGACTTAAAGACTGCCTGTACTTTAAATCATCTCTAGATTACTTATAGCACCTAATACAGTGTAAATACTATGTAAATAGTTGTTATACTGTATTGTTTAGGGAATAATGAGAAGAAGAAGAAGAAGTCTGTACATGCTCAAACAACGAGTGATGGAGAGAGAACTTCGGGGTTTTCCCGATCCGTAGTTGGTTGAATCCGCGCATGCGGAACCCGCGGATAAGGAGGGCTGACTGTAGTCACCTCCCACTATACTACAGTAATCCACCAGCTTCCCTTCGCCCCAAAAGGCCACCAGCCCCACCCAGCCAATGAGCTGGTCCCCCACATGATCTTACACACTGACTCTGAGGTATGATCAACCAGGTGAGTGATGTTACCCGACCCGTCAGGAATGTAGGTGCAGCATTCTTCACCGATAACTGTACAAAGCATCACCTTCCTTTGTGAGCAGGCAATCCAAGGCCATCGAAGTCAGTTCCCAGGACAGTCTGGTCATACCATGCTGAGAAAGGCTGTAATTCAAAACATCCTTCCTCTGTAATAGTCCTCTTACCAACCAGCATGGGCACGATGCTCATCCAGGGCACTGGGGTGGCGTACATACGTCACCACGTATCAACCACACCACCCTGTGGGAATCACGGGTAGGCTAGGAATTCCATATCCATTAAGTGCCTTTCAGCAGCCAACAAGTGCCCAGCTTCACAACACCATTTGGCATAGACACAGCTGTCCCAGCATGCTGTTCCTGCTCATACTCCCCATCGACCTTGCGTCTTGTACCTGTACTCAACATGCCACCTACACCAACACTAAGAGTCAGGACTTTCCAATTATACAAATGGTATGCAGGGAAATAGCGGTCCTTACAGCACTCACTCCACTCCACCAGGGATATTAAGGCTCAAGTCCCTTAAGGCTGTTACCTTACTCTGGGTCAGGTTTTGGCTGGAAGACTATCTTCTCCCAACTCCCCCAAAACAGAAAGCCAAAACATAAAAGGCCAGATAATTCCCCCCTCCCCCCAGTCTTTTCCTTGTGAAAGGGATCAATATCAGTGGCATCCCTTCTGTGATGCAGTAAGGAGTCTTCATACAAATTCAATGATCTGATCCGTTGGCCCAGTGTGCAGATTTGAACACCATCTCCAGGAATGTATCACAGGATCTCTCACCACAAATTAGCATCCACCACTCTTCCTGATTAGTCACTGGATATTTAGAAAACACAAAAATAATAGAACTACCAGAATTGCTCCCCAAATGCTCAATACCCTCTGAGATGTGGGCATCTCATATCCAGAATAAAACTGCCCAATTTTTTTCAAATTTCATATAGACGGTATGAAATAAGTCATCCCTAAAACAATTATATGGGGAAGCAGTAACAAAGTAACACATTAAGACACAATAAACACATACTTAGAAAACAAGAAACAAAGTTACAGATTAAACACAAATCACAAAGCCTGGACTGTACTCCTCTTCATTAAAACTTCCGATGGAACTGCAAAAACTTAAAACAGATGGTTGAGTGCTGTTTCTCTGTGAGAAATTATCAGAGAACAACTGAGAAGGAAAAAGCAACTGGGTGGAGCCCAGTGCGTTCACAGTCTCTTAAAGGACACACACACACACACACACACACACACACACACACACACACACACACACCTCGTTTCTCCACATTCAAATCATTCACACTATTTATAGGAAGAGGGATGCAGGTTGAATGTCCCACTCACTACAACAATGAGGCACTAACCACCCTCCGATTCCCATTGCTGGCCGGTGTCCTTTGCAGGGAGCCCTGAATGAAATGCAAGGACTCTGGCAGAGGACAAAAGGAATCCTTATCTCCAGAGGACTTGAAGAACGACCTTTCCTCCTCAACAGTCTCCTGTTTTTGCCCCTCTGACAGTATTTCTACATTGCATCGAGGGTGGGGTAGGAACCCCATTTACCTGCTCCTTCAGAATCTCAGCTTTAAGCAGCTTCAAAAGCATTTTGTTATGGGATTTTCAGGATCCCACACCTTCCATCTGCCTATCCAACTTCCTTATCTGGCTGCACACATCCTCTTCTACATACTCTAAACTTTGTCATAACTGAAATCGCTGTACTTGTAGGATGACCAGCAGTGGTGGATTTACTTTCTTTCTTTTTCTTAGTTTCATAAAATATAAACATAACATAGCAATAATACAAAATTGTTGGAAATACATTGTTATACTTAAGATGAGTAATTATAAAACCAAATGGTATAAATTGACAAAACTCCCAATCATGTAGGATAGCAATGAATAATACAGGACAAAAAAAAAAGGAGAAAAATCATGAAAAAGAAAAAAAATTTAAAAAAAACAAACCCCACCCCAAAAAAAACTAATCTAAACAGAATTAGTCAACTAAACTAAAAAGACTTGGGCAATTTTAATAACGTAAAAATGGAAGAAAAGAAAACCTTAGTGTTGACGACTCCGTTCCTCTCAGTGGTGGATTTAAAGACAGCACTACCTCCTTTATTGGGAAAACTGCTTCCGTAACCACGTGTCCCACTATTCCAGAAGTTAATTCAATATCCTCTGGTGGGATATCACTATCATGATATTGATAAGAGCCCAGTGGCGAAGAACTTTAGTACCCTCCTCTACTCTGCTCCATTCCACTTGGGGTTTTAAATTACATTCAACAAAAGTGGTATACCCAAATTTAACTGCTGCCATTACCCGAATCTATAGTGATGCATTAAGCTCAGGGGAAGCAAGAAGTGATCTCAGGGCGTTATTGATCACGTGTTGGGATGACAGGCTCACTAAAGCATCCACCTCTCTGTTAGATAGGGTCACTCCAGTACCCCCCCCCCCCCCAATACCATATCCTCAATAACCATCCGGCCAAAGACTCCCCAGCCTTGTCTGTACCTATCCCCTGAACTTGCTCACTCCTTATCGGAGAATTCTCTGAGCTCTGTTGTGTTGAAGGTGTCCATTACACCATACCCCACACATTCCTGAGCCTCGTCCCCTCTTCCTCTTGAGAGGAAGAAGCTGCAGACCGATGCCCCCCCCCCCCCCCATGGCGTGTGTGGGAACAGATCATCACTAGCTTGGACCGTACGGTTTTGGACATACAAGGGAGACAGCGATCATTTCGAGGATTAAACTGAGGGGTCCACTCTACTCTCTATCCCTCATTTTCATCATCCAGCCAGATATCCCCATCTCCCAGCCCCACAGTAGGATCAAAGCCCCGTCTCAACATGGCTCGAACCTTAATGGGATCAGGTTCCCAACTAGCCCCTTTAGCCGTCTCTAAGTTCTGTACTTTCATTAGCCGACAGGCAATATGTAACTTCATATCTTCTAGCTTTATAGCTCTACTCTGAGCTGTCAATGGTGATTCCCTCAGAATAATACAGTGCTGACTGAGATCTTCCAATTCATTCAATGACTCGCTATCTTTTTTAATGATGTCTTACAATTGCTGCAAAAAGCCAGAAAGCATCCTGCCAGCTATCCTTTCTTCTGGGAAAACCCAATGATTTAAGTATATAAGCAATGTGATGTCCCATTTCAACCCCGGTGAAATCTAACGGGTCTGACCAATTCACCGGCATCCCGTAATCCATCGGTAAGTTAGTGAAACTTCCAAAACCTGCAGTATTATCTGTCCATCCTGGGACTCTGCATTGCTCATACTGAGGGTCCTCTCTTTTAAATAACCTCTTAAAGAAATGCATTTCTGCTCAAAAAGCCAGACCCTGCTCAAAGCAGCGCCAAATGTAATGTTGAATCAGGTTCGCTGGTCTAGCAAGTGAGACAGAAAATGCACTGACTTCAAATGGGTATATTAATAATTTATTTAAAACAGTAAAAATTCAACCAAACATTCATATTCCCCAGGTTATAGATACTACAAAACTGAATATTTAACAAACATACGTCCATTCAATAAACATGGTTAAAAGTGTGCACAGAACACGTCTCTGCAATTATCATTTGCATCCTTGCCTTAAAGGAAGAAGAGAGCAAGCCCCTTCCACGTGCTATTTTATATACAAAGGATATTTGATGCTGGACACCAGGCATCGATCCAATGCGAAAAGCAGCTGCAGCTTCTAAACTAACCAATCACAATGGAAGTGACTTTCGACAATCAGAAAAAGGCACATCCCCACAGGACAAGCGTCTAACTCCCTAAACTCACTTAGGACCTTGTCCCCCTTCCTGCCCATGTCACTGGTACTGACGTGGACCATGGCCTGTGACTGCTCACCCTCTCACTTAAGGTTGCTGTGGACTCCATCTGAGATGTCCCTGGCCCTGACACTAGGAGCCAACATACCATCCAGGAACCTCCTGTCTGTTCTCCTAACCAATGAATCCCCTATCACCACAGCTTGCCTGTTCTCCCTCCTTCCCTTCTGAGCCACAGAGTCACACTCAGTGCCAGAACATTGACTGCCATGGCCTTCCTCTGTTATGTCATACTCCCCCTCCCCAATACTATCCAAGTGATATACCTGTTACTGAGGGGAATGGCCACAGGAGTATCCCTTTTCCCCCTCCTGAACTTCACTCAGACACTTGTGTCCAGCACCTTGGGTGTAACTACCCCCCCCCCCACCACCACCGTATGTCCTGTCTGTGATCCCCTCTGCCTCCCTGAACGATCCAGAGTTTGTCCTGTTCCAGCCCCAACTCCTCAACACGGAGTGTTAGAAGATGCAGCTAGGTGCACTTCTTGCAGGAGTAGTAGTGAGGGACACAGGTGGTCTCCCTGCCCTCCCACATCCTGCAAGAGGAGCATTCCACTATCCTGCCCAACATCCCGACTGCTCTAGCTGTGCAATGAGAAAGAAAGAAAGAAAAATTAAACAAAAAGAATGTACCTACAACCAATGTTCCCTCTAATTTTTAGTAGTCAGTGGGTGCAAAAATCTTACGTTGTGCATTTTTTTTTCCTGTGACAAAAGTATGTGCGCACTGAATGCACACATGGCACAGTTTATGTAGGTTTACAAAATATTTGACATAAAACTGCACGGAATAACAACAAAATAACATACACACTTAAGTCACTCAGTTATTTTTTCTCTCTCCTTTCTTTGGCATTTACCCATTCTTTGTATACTCTTTCTAGACTAATAGAACTTCCATCCAATTGAAAGCTTTTGATTCTCATTAATGTATCCAAATGACATTCACCTAAACGGCTTCTCAGCTTGCTTTTGAGTTGATTCATTAGGCTAAAACCTCGCTCACAGTCCGCACTAGACGTGGGAAAGGTTCCCCCAGTGTCCATCAACTGTGCAAGGTCACAAAACTGTTCATTTTGAAGTACAAATGCCACCATTTGAACAAAGTTTGAAATCAGTTTGGATTTAATTTTTTCTTGCACGGAAAATCATTAAACTGTCTAACTATTACAGTATTTTCAGCTAGAAAATCATGATATTTTAGACATAAGGCATTAACTTTTTCATCGCCAAATGTGAAGTCACAATCTGTAATCGCGGAGAAATCAAAAGCTGACCATTCTTGTACCTCGTCTTCAGGAAACCTGTAACGGGTAATGATGGGTTCTGTTGCCTGAGCTTTTGTACACCATCCAAATGCGATTTACTTGCCAAATAACACTTCAAAAAGTCAGGTTTCCAAATATCATCCCACTTTTTTCCACCAGCAAATTCCCCAGCAACTTTCGCATCACGACAATACAAACAGGTAACTCCAGTTTCCGAATCATACATAAATATTTCTCGTAGCTGAACGTTCATGACCTCATGAGCTTTTTGTGTTGGAGTTTCTACTATTTTGTTAAGCCATTCAACTTTTAAAAAATTTGCAGTTCTTTTGCGCTTCACTCCCTTCGCTTCTTTTGAATTCGACATAGCGAATCAATATTTTTTTAAGTAAAAACTTAGTAAGCTATCTACAGGATTTGAAACAGATCTCTGTAAACTTTACGATATGAACACTGTCCGCCATAGGTGGCTGCCGCCGTGATGCAGCTGTACAAACTGGAATAACAAAGGTGAGGTGACGTAAATTGGTGACGTACATTGCGGTATTTGAAAAACGGACTAACTGGTTAACAGAAACATTAAGCTAAAAGATTATTTTCAATAAGTATAATTATTAATTACTACATTATTTATTTTAGGTAACTAACCTTTTGTGCGCACATTAATTTCCTTTGTGCGCTGGTTGAAAAATGTGTGTGCACGTGCACAGCTTAGAGGGAACATAGCCTACAACCTATGTTTCTCCTTGTTGAATCCTCTGTGAACCAAAGCCTGAACTCCCCAATCTAACACTGGCCCAGTTCCACAATGGTTGCTCCACTTAAACCTAACTTCTATTTATTGGCTTTTGCCAACTGTTAATTGTGCACAATCCACCTCCTTGGGAACTGTGGTGCAGCAAATATCCCAGCTGGCCTTGTTTGCTGCTTTTAATCTGTCTCTCCTGCTGCTCAATCCGACATCTCCTCGGGGACTGTGGCACGTAGAATGTCAGAAGAAAATATGCAAATACCATGAAGTATAAAGGCTGCTAGTATCTCAGTTTAATGTGTTCTTTCAAAGATGATAGCCTCAGTATACAGCATTCCTCATTACTGCTCGGAATAGGAAGGGAAAATGTATTTTCCCTTATGTATCCCACTGATGTAGATAGATGAAGCTTGTATCACGTTAATTAAAAGTTGCTGCTTGTGTCATACCTTGATGGAACAGAGTTATTTTCCTTATGGTTAAAAGTCAACCTATTATTATCTAGTAAAAAGTTGGACTGTGTTTGGACAGGTAGAACAAGGTGCATGATGCATTATAAGCTGGTGATTGCTCAGTTCCGCTGGGCAAGCATTCAGAGCTATGTTCATCCTTTATCCTTGATGTGAAAAGTCAGGAAGGATACTTTCAGGAGGAAAATGATCCGGCGTTGCAACACACACACACACACAAAATACTGAGGGATCTCATCAGACCAGACAATCCATGGAGGGAAATAAACAGTGGACTTTTTGGGAATGATCAGGAGTAAGCTATGCAACCTGTCGTCTGGTGCACAAATCATCAAAATCGGGACTGATCGTCATCCTCAGGGCTATTTTCCAGCACAATCCCTAACTGCTGATTTCCCCACTGACCAGAAATCCATTGAATGACACTCGTAGGTATAGGGGTAACTTAATAAACTGGCCATTAACTGTGTACGCAAACACAAGGAATTCTGCAGATGCTGGAAATTCAAGCAACACACATCAAAGTTGCTGGTGAACACAGCAGACCAGGCAGCATCTCTAGGAAGAGGTACAGTCGACGTTTCAGGCCAAGACCCTTCGTCAGGACTAACTGAAGGAAGAGTTAGTAAGAGATTTGAAAGTGGGAGGGGGAGGGGGAGTGGGAGGACAGAGGACAGAGAAAGCGGGATCTCCCAGTGGCCACACATTTTAAATCCACATCCCATTCCCATTCTGACATGTCTATCCACGACCTCCTCTACTGTAAAGATGAAACCACACTCAGGTTGGAGGAACAACACCTTATATCCCGTCTGGGTAGCCTCCAACCTGATGGCATTGATTTCTCTAACTTCGGCTAATGCCCCACCTCCCCCTCGTATCCCGTCCGTTATTTATTTATATACACACATTCTTCCTCTCACTCTGCTTTTTCTCCCTCTGTCCCTTTGACTATACCCCTTGCCCATCCTCTGGGTTCCCCCCCCCCACCACTTTTCCTTCTTCCTGGGCCTCCTGTCCCATGATCCTCTCATATCCCTTTTGCCAATGACCTATCCAGCTCTTGGCTCCATCCCTCCCCCTCCTATCTTCTCCTATCATTTTGGATCTCCCCCTCCCCCTCCACCTCCCACTTTCAAATCTCTTACTAACTCTTCCTTCAGTTAGTCCTGACGAAGGGTCTCAGCTTGAAACGTCGACTGTACCTCTTCCTAGAGATGCTGCCTGGCCTGCTGCGTTCACCAGCAACTTTTATGTGTGTTGCACTAAGTGTGTACGTTTGTGGTCGTCTGCTGTTGTTGTTCATCCATTTCAAGCTGTGCTGTGTTGTGTGTTCAGAAATGGCTCTTCTGTAAACCACTATTGCGATGCGTGGTTATTAGGTTTACTGTCACCTTCCTGGCAGCCTGAAGCAATCTGGCTGTTCCCTTCTGACCTCATTAACAAGACATTTTCACCCACACAACTGCCATCCACTAGATGCTTTTTGTTTCTCGCATCATTCACTGTAAACGCTGGAGGCTGTTGTGTGTGAAAATCCCAGGATGCTCTGAGATACTCAAACCACCCTGCCTGGCACCAACAGTCATATCATGGTCAAAGTCATTTAGATAATATTTCTTCCCCATTCTAATGTTTGGTCTGACAACAACTGAACCTCTCGACACACAAAGTGCTGGAATCAGTCAGCAGGCAAGGCAGCATCTACGTTTCAACGTTTTGGGCCAAGACCTTTCATCAGTGAATCTACCCAATGACTGAGGTTCCATATCCCTTTATTTAGGTAGACAACTCTGAATGTGGAAATTTCTCCTCATCTCTGATCTAAATAGTCCATCCTGATAATGAAGTTGTGCCTCCTGATCCTGGGTTTCTCCACGAGGGAAGCACCTTCCCAGCATCCAGTCTGTCAAGCCCTTAAGAATTATGAATCACTTGAATCTCTTCGACCAGCAATACTTAACAAAATGCTCTGATTTTGTCATCAGCATCAAATTGGACAGTCTCACAGCTTTTGGGTATTTTGTAGTACCCTGCTGTGATCTCTTAAACAAGATAATTTTTAGTGCATTTCAGATCACAACAAACAAACCCACCATCCAGGCTGTGCCCTCTTCTTGTTACTACCATTGGACAGTAGAGGTAGACCATTCAGAACAGAGTTGAGGAAAAACTTTTTCACACAGAGGGTTGTGGTTCTGTGGAATGCTCTGCCTCAGAAGGCAGTGGAGGCCAATTCTCCGGATTCTTTCAAGAAAGAGTTAGATAGAGCTCTTAAAAATAGTGGAGTCAAGGGATAGGGGGAGAAGGCAGGAACAGGGTACTGATTGTGGATGATCAGCCATGATCATAGTGAATGGCGGTGCTGGCTCGAAGGGCTGAATGGCCTACTCCTGCACCTATTGTCTATTGACAGGAGGCACAGGAGCCCGTATCCCACGCCACCTAGTTCAGTACAGTACAACCATCAGACTCCTGAACTGGTGGGGATAACTTCACTCACCGTAACTCTGAACTGATTCCATAACCAACAAGCTTACGCTCAGACTTTCTACAATTCGTCTATTGTTTTTATTTGCACAGTTTGACTTATTTTTCACATTGGTTGTTTGTCAGTCTTTGTCCGTTATTGTATATTTTTCACACAATTCTATTGTATTCTTTTGTTTCCTGCAAATGCCTGCAAGGAAATGAATCTTAAGGTAGTATATAGCAACATATACAGTGGCATACAAAAGTTTGGGCACCCCGGTCAAAATTTCTGTTACTGTGAATAGCTAAATGAGTAAAAGATGACCTGATTTCCAAAAGGCATAAAGTTAAAGATGACAAATTTATTTAATGTTTTAAGCAAGCTTACTTTTTTATTTCCATCTTTTACAGTTTCAAAATAACAAAAAAGGAAAAGGGCCCGAAGCAAAAGTTTGGGCACCCTGCATGGTCAGTACTTAGTAACACCCCCTTTGGCAAGTATCACAGCTTGTAAACTCTTTTTGTAGCCAGCTAAGAGTCCCTCAATGAAATTCTGCACCTTTTTTTCTCCAAACATACCTTTGCTCATTGTGGCCAAAAAGTTCTACTTTAACTTCATTAATCCACAGGATTTGTTTCCAAAATGCATCAGGCTTGTTTATATGTTCCTTTGCAAACTTCTGACGCTGAATTTTGGCCGCAATGACCAAAGGTATGTTTGGAGAAAAAAAGGGTGCAGAATTTCATGAAAAGAACCCCTCTCCAACTGTTAAGCACGGGGGGTGGATCGATCATGCTTTGGGCTTGTGCTGCAGCCAGTGGCACGGGGAACATTTCACTGGTCGAGGGAAGAATGAATTCAATTAAATACCAGCAAATTCTGGAAGCAAACTTCACACCGTCTGTAAAAAAGCTGAAGTTGAAAAGAGGATGGCTTCTACAACAGGATAATGATCCTAAACACACTTCAAAATCCACAATGGACTACCTCAGGAGGCACAAGCTGAAGGTTTTGCCATGGCCCTCACAGTCCCTCGACCTAAACATCATCAGAAATCTGTGGATAGACCTCAAAAGAGCAGTGCATGCAAGACGGCCCAAGAATCTCACAGAACTAGAAGCCTTTTGCAAGGAAGAATGGGCGAAAATCCTCCAAACAAGAATTGAAAGACTCTTAGCTGGCTACAAAAAGCGTTTACAGCCCGTGATACTTGCCAAAGAGGGTGTTACTAAGTACTGCCATGCAGGGTGCCCAAACTTTTGCTTCGGGCCCTTTTCCTTTTTTTGTTATTTTGAAACTGTAAAAGATGGAAATAAAAAAAGTAATCTTGCTTAAAACATTAAAGAAATGTGTCATCTTTAACTTTATGCCTTTTAGAAATCAGGTCACAGTGACAAAATTGGCAAACTTTTGGCTAACCAATTGAAGTCTAATTATGCTAAATCTCAAATTAATCAGATTTATAATCAAAATGACCGACTGATACTTGATCATGCCGGGATTAATCAAACCTTCTTTGATTTTTATTCTTCCTTATATCAATCAGAGTCTCCTCGAGACTCTTAAGTATATGAATGATTTTTTAGATAACCTAGACTTCCCTGTGATTTCACAGGATATGTCTTCTATGCTAGATACTCCCATTACCACTGATGAGATTAAGAATGTTATTTCCTCTATGAACTCGGGGAAAGCTCCTGGCCCTGATGGGTTTACCGTAGAATTTTATAAATGTTTTGCACCTTCATTAATCCCTTGGTTCTGTAGGGTTTTCGAGGCTTCATTAAAACTTGGTAAGCTTCCCGAATCTTTCAATAGAGCGTCAATCTCTCTAATATTAAAGAAGGATAAAGATCCTGCTCAATGTGCATCTTATAGACCAATATCTTTATTAAATGTTGATTCTAAAATTTTTTCTAAGTTATTAGCAAACAGATTAGAAAAAGTACTTCCTTTTATTATTTTGGAAGACCAAACGGGTTTTATTAAAGGTCATTACTCTTTTTATAACATTTGCACACTGTTAAATATTGTTTATACCCCCTCACAAAATGTTCCTGAGTGTGTTATCTCTTTAGATGCTGAGAAAGCTTTTGATAGAGTAGAATGGCCTTACTTATTTAAGGTGCTTGAAATGTTTAATTTTAGCTTGAAATTTATATCCTGGATTAAACTGTTATATCATTCTCCTGTGGCCTCGGTCCGTACTAACTCTCTAAGCTCACCTTTTTTTCCTCTTTTTCGAGGTACTCGACAAGGTTGTCCTCTTAGTCCTTTATTATTTGATATTGCATTAGAACCTCTTGCAATTGCCATTCGAGAATCTCCAAATATTACTGGGATAACTCGGGGCTTAAAGTCCCATAAAATTTCACTCTATGCTGATGACTTACTTTTATATATGTCTAATCCTCAAAAATCCATCCCTGCTGTTTTAGAGTTATTAGCACAATTTAGTCTCTTTTCAGGTTATAAATTAAATCTTAGTAAGAGTGAACTTTTCCCGATTAATAAACAACTTCCCTTATATCATAACTTTCCGTTTAAATTGATTAATAATTATTTTTTATATCTTGGGATTAAAATTACTTGTAAATACAAAGATTTATTTAAGATTAACTTTTTACCTTTAATTGACCATATTATTCAACTTTCATCTAAATGGTTTCCTTTATATTTAACTTTGATTGGTCGTATTAATGCAGTTAAGATGTTTTTTCTGCCAAAATTTCTTTATATATTTCAGGCATTACCGATTTTTGTTCCAAAATCTTTTTTTGATAAAGTTGACTCAAAAATTTCTTCATTTATTTGGCAAAATAAAAACCCGAGACTGGGTAAAATGCATTTACAGAAAGCGAAGAGAGATGGAGGTTTAGCATTACCTAACTTTAGATTCTATTATTGGGCAATTAATATTCGACATATGAAATTGTGGTTACTTGACCAGGGTATACTATCCATTCCTAAATGGGTAGCATTGGAATTACAATCTGTTCAGGGCTATACACTTGGCTCTATTTTAGGTTCCTCTCTTCCTTTTGATTTGAAACGCCTCAAACAGGTATCTAACCCAATAGTTAAATATACCTTACGTATTTGGTTTCAATTCAGAAAATTTTTTGATCTAAACCAATTTGGGCTAGAGATTCCTATTTTAGGTAACATATTTTTTTCGTCCCTCTCTTACAGATCGTGCTTTTCAAATTTGGAAGACTAAGCGTATTTCACGGTTTTTGGATTTTTTTTAGATGGTTCCCTTATGTCTTTTGAGCAATTATCTAATAAATATAATTTATCAAGAATACATTTTTTTAGATATCCACAAGTTAGAAATTTCCTAAGTACTATACTTTCTTCTTTTCCAATGCTTCCTCCTACATACATTTTAGATACTATAATTAACCTTAATCCATGTCAGAAAGGTGCATCGGCTATGATTTATAATATTATTATGAAACTTAGGAAAGCTCCATTTGATAAGATTAGGGTAGATTGGGAACAGGAATTGGGGTCTATCATTTCCGTGGATGATTGGGGGCAGATTTTACAATTAGTCAATACTTCCTCTATCTGTGCTAAACATTCCCTAATTCAATTTAAAGTTGTTCCTAGAGCACATATGTCCAAAGATAAAGTAGCTCGCTTTTATTCTCATATTAATCCTTCTTGTGATAGATGTCCGGGGCAGATAGCCTCTTTAACTCGTATGTTTTGGTCTTGTCCTACTCTGGAAACTTTTTGGAGAGACATTTTTAATATTATCTCAAAGGTATTGAATATAGATATCTCTCCTCATCCTATTACTGCTATCTTTGGACTACCTAAAATTTCCAGTAATCTTTCTCCTTCAGCCCGTAGAATGATTGCATTTCTTACTTTAATGGCGAAAAGATGTATCTTACAACATTGGAAAGAGCTTAATGCTCCAACCACCTTTTTTTGGTTTTCTCAGACGATATTATGCTTGAATTTGGAGAAAATTAGAAGCAATCTTTATGATTCCTCACTTAAATTTGAACAGACCTGGAGATCTTTTAT
The DNA here is from genome assembly GCF_030028105.1 of Mobula birostris. NCBI lineage: Eukaryota > Metazoa > Chordata > Chondrichthyes > Myliobatiformes > Myliobatidae > Mobula > Mobula birostris. The sequence continues at coordinate 6,529,146 of NC_092390.1, read as the reverse complement.
TCAATATTTTCATTTAATGTAATTTTTTTTTCTTCTCTTTTTTACTCCATATTTATATACCCTTCTTGTTTTTTTTTACTGTTTTTAATGGAGGTCAGGTTTGAGGACGTGATTTTAAGTTCTTTAACTCTACTTGGTTCCAAGTTAGCCCATTGCTTTGCTTTGCCTTTAGTTAGTTGCACGGTGGGTTTTGGGGTTTTTTTTCCTTTTCTCTATTGATATATATATATAAAAATTAGTATACTATTATGTTACCTTAGTATGTTATGTTTAAATTACATTGTTTGTATCACTTTTTTTTTTCTGTATTAATATCTCCTGTAATTTTATTATATTCTAGCAGTGTATTAGTGCCTATATGGCTTACCTTTTTGTTATACTTGTTCAATAAAAAGATTTAAAAGAAAGAAATCAGGTCACCTTTTACTCACTTAGCTATTCACAGTAACAGAAATTTTGACCAGGGATGCCCAAACTTATGCACGCCACTGTATGTACTTTGATATTAAATCTACTTTGAACTTTATTAAGGTAATAGAAGTAAAAACTTATTGCAGCAATCTGAACGTAGTTCATGGAGCTGATAATACTGGCTTTCTGAACATATTTATAAATGACGACAAACTATTGTGCTCAGGGTGTAATTCTTGTAATCATCGTTTCCAGGACAACACCGGCAGTAGTCTTTTGGCAATGGGCTAACCAGTCCTTCAATGCAATCGTTAACTACACCAACAGGAGTGGAGACGCACCACTGACAGTGGGGTAAGCAACTCTGGAATAACTCCAGTGAAAGTACTTGAAATATTTTCATGAAATAATATAATCTCTGTGCCAATGTGCATGTTTTGTATAAATATCTTTTGCATAATAACTTAATGGAATATTTAGTACATTGAAATTAACTGATGGACTGAAGAAGTTAAAGTTGCACATGTGAGTCAATTTTACCTCGAAAGGAAAAGCTCATAATTCATTTGTGTTATTTCCATCTGCATTCTTGCTATTCTGTTTCAGTAATAAATTGAAGCTTTTCTTTGTTTTGTAAATACTTGTGGGTTGCTATAATAGGGAACAAAACTATGTGGTTCTTTAGATTCAATGATATTGCAAACAGAATGGCAAATACATAGTCATAGTCATACTTTATTGATCCCGGGGGAAACTGGTTTTCGTTACAGTTGCACCATAAATAATAAATAGTAATAGAACGATAAATAGTTAAATAGTAATATGCAAATTATGCCAGTAAATTATGAAATAAGTCCAGGACCAGCCTATCGGCTCAGGGTGTCTGACCCTCCAAGGGAGGAGTTGTAAAGTTTGATGTCCACAGGCAGGAATGACTTCCTATGACGCTCTGTGTTGCATCTCAGAGGAATGAGTCTCTGGCTGAATGTACTCCTGTGCCCACCCAGTACATTATGTAGTGGATGGGAGACATTGACCAAGATGGCATGCAATTTAGATGCATGCCAGAAATGACACTGGTGATCATGTGCTGCTTGGGGTCATTTATAATCCACACCTCAAAAGTCATTCAGTCCTACGTAAAACACCAGGAATTAAGAGTCAGTGGAAATGACTTCTAAAATAATGCATAATCAGTTTGAACATAGAACACTGCAGTACAGTTCAGGCTGTTCAGCCCACAATGTTGTGGCAACTTGTACAAACCCACTCCATGCTCAATCTACACAGAACATAACCCTCCATGTTTTCTTTCATCCATGTGCCTGTTTAGTAGTTTCTTAAATGTCCCAAAGTAGCTGCCTCTACCACCACCCTCTGGCAGGGCACTTGCCACACTCTGTGTAAATAACAATCCGACCTCTGATGTCTCCCGTAAAGTTTCCTCCATTCACCTTAAAAGGACGTCATTTGGTGTTAGTCATTGTTGTGTTGGGGGAAGAAAGGCACTAGCTGATTTGAACATCGATTTCTCAAACTTCTGGTAATTGCCTCTTTCCCACCTCACCCCTTCTCCTTCACCATTCCCATTTCCCTCTCTCACCTTATCTCCTTCCCCGCCCATCACTTCCCTCTGGTGCACCTCTCCCTTCCCTTTCTTCCATGGCCTTCTGTCCTGTCCTGTCCTTCTCTAGCCCTTTATCTCTTTCCCCAATCAACTTCCCAGCTCCTTACTTCACCCTTTCCCCCTCTTGGTTTCCCCACAACCTACTATGTCTATGAAGGTTCCCAGTCATCCAGCTCATTATATATCAAGCAGTTGTAAATCAAGGCATCTGGACTACTGTGTTGTCTAGAAGCCACTCATAGAGGCTTCTTCAGTTCAGATCCATGCTGGGTAGTTTTCCAGCTTATAAACTCTGAGTTGTTTAAAGGTATAGCAATCATGTGAGGGTCATTAAGGCTACGTCCACACTACGCTGGATAATTTTGAAAACAAAACCTTTTCTCTTCGTTTTGACCTTCCGTCCACACTGAAACGGCGTTTTCAGCCCCCGAAAACAGAAATTTTCAGAAACAGTCTCCAGAGTGAATAAATCTGAAAACGCCTAATATCCGTTGCAGTGTGTACGGGGCAACCGGAGCTTTTTAAAACCGCTGTCATGACGTGCCGCAACAGATGGCAACAGCCCGGCATTTCAGTGTTTTCTTCTTCTTATTATTATTATTACTACTTTATTGTCGCCAAAGAATTGATACTAGAGCGTACAATCATCACAGCGATATTTGATTCTGCGCTTCGCAGAACCTAACAATTTCAGAATAGATGGCAACGAGACTGAAGCCAGGAGAGTTGGAAATACTTTGACCCATAGCTTACTGGATAAATAAGTATACTCACTTTGCCCTGTTTTCTGTCCTTGCTTGTATGAAGGTGGTTTACCTCTTTATGCAAGTACTTCTCTGACAATAGATGTGTAACAGCCTAACGTAACATTGTATGGAAATACAAGATAACACTGATGCAGATATGTTTTATACATTTAACAAGGTGCTTTATTAATGCAACAGAGTTGGTCAGTTTTTCAATGTTCGTCGTCAGCCGGGTCATACTGCTCGTGAACTCCCGTCGGTTGCCTCCACACGCTCCAGTATTTGTTTTTTTTTGTTTTAAGCCCTCCTGCGCGAGAGCCAAGAGCAATTCCTTTTAAGTTTTTCTACTCTGTAACTGGACAAATACGCACCAAATATATCGTTTCCTCTTCGCTTGTTTTCTGTGTGTTCTGCGCGTGCCCAGTAGGAGGAGATTCGCCCAAATATTCGTCTAATGTGGACAGAGATATTTGGAAAACGCTTAGTGTGGACGCCTGTCATTTTTACTCGAAACCGGTGTTTTCAAAATTATCTGGCGTAGTGTGGACATAGCCTAAGAGTCGTAGAGGTAATGAGAGGTTTGTTGGTCTTATCTTTGTATGAATGGAGGTGTGAATTGTTGTGGAGACACGGGGGTGGAGATGTTAGGACTGCGTTGTAGGTAGCTGATAGGCGGTGTCGTACCAGCAAGCACATCAGCCCAGTTGACAGAGGTCAGGGGCAAAGCAGACGGAGAAACATAGTCATCCCATATGCAGCTGAAGTTTCAGAGAAATTGAGAACTATTTTCAACAAACACCAAATCCTTGTGTTTTTCAAACCTACAAACACACTCAGACAGAAACTACCGGAGCAATATTGTATATGCTAACCAGTGCAATGAGAACAACACAGATCTGTATATCAGTGAGACAAAACAACCACTTCATAAACAGATGGCCCAACATAGGAGGGCTAACACCTCAGGCCAGGACTCGGCTGTATATCTACACCTAGAGGACAAGGGACACTCCTTTGATAACAATGTGCACATTTTGGACAGGGAGGACAGGTGGTTTGAACAAGGGGTTAACTATCTTTGTCAGACTGGAAAACCCATCCCTGAACAGAGCTGGTGGGGTACGACACCATTTATCAGGTACCTACAGTGCAGTCCTAACATCTCTACCCCAGCGTCTCCACAATAGTTCACGCCTCCATTCATGCAAAAATGAGATTAATGTCCCTCTCTTTACCACTATGACTGTTAAAGACATTCGCATGATTTCTATACCTTTAAACAACTCAGGCTACGTCCACACTAGACCGGATAACTTTGAAAACGCCGGTCTTGCGTAAAAACGATAGGCGTCCACAGCAGGCGTTTTTGAAAATACTTCCGTCCACACTAAAAGGGGTACTTGGCGAATCTCCTCCTACTGGGCGTGCGCAGGACACACAGAAAACAAGCAAAGAGGAAATGGTATACTTGTAGCGCATTTGTCCATTTACAGACTAGAAGAACTTAAAAGGAAATTGCCAAATGAAAGACTTGGTGCACGTTTGTCCAGGAACATTTCCTACAGCCATAGTCTCTTCACCGATGAAAGGGACAACAGCTACAACTAAATGCAATAAGGCTTGTTACTGGGCAAAAGTGAAATTTGCTGTTACCTCGTTTGTTTGCCTTTACTTTTGCCATGTCTTTGTGTATTATTTTGCTGTATTTAACATCTGCAATAAAACGAGTTACTGGGCAAAAGTGACAATTGCATCTATTGAATGTTTGCACAAGCAATACATTAATAAAGCACCTTGTTAAATGTATAAAACATGTCTGCATCAGTGTTATCTTGTATTTCCATACAATGTTACATTAGGCTGTGACACATCTATTGTCAGATATTGTTGTTGTGGTGTTGGAGTTTGCGTTCAAGAAAACAATGAAAGGCCGCGCTGCCGCCACCATTTGTTCCGGCACGTCATGACAGCGGTTTTAAAATTAGCCGGTTACCCCACACACACTACAACGCCCAACCGGCGTTTTCAGATTTAAACACTCTGGAGAGCGTTTCTAAAAATCTCCGTTTTTGGGGGAGGAAAACGCCGTTTTAGTGTGGACGGAGGATCAAAACGAAGAGAAAAAGCTTCGGTTACGGAATTATCCAGTCTAGTGTGGATGCAGCCTTCAGAGTTTATAAGCTGGAAAACTACCCACCATGGATCAGAACTGAGGAAGCCTCGGCGATGCGTGGTGAAATGCCTTCTAGACAACACAGCAAGCCTTGATTTACGCAAACAACAGGAATTCTGCAGATGCTGGAAATTCAAGCAACACACATAAAAGTTGCTGGTGAATGCAGCAGGCCAGGCAGCATCTCTAGGAAGTGCAGTCAACGTTTCAGGCCGAGACCCTTGCTGCTTGATACTGTCACCTACAATCTTGTACTTCTTTCTCTCCTGCCCCCCCCCCCCCCACCTTCTAACTCTGACCCTCTAACCTCTCTCTTTCAGTCCGGATGAAGGGTCTCAGCCCAAATTGCCGACTGTTCACTCTTTTCCACAGATGCTGCCTGGCCTGCTTAGTTCCTCCAGCATTTTGTGTGTGTCACTCTCTCTCTGCCTCTTATCGTCTTGTACACCTCTATCAAGTCAGCTCTCACAATCCTTCACTCCAAAGAGAAAAGCTTTAGATTGCTCAACCTTTCCTCCTAAGACATGTTCTTCAGTCCAGCAGCACTCTGGTAAATCTTTGCTGGACCCTCTCTAAAGTTTCCACATCCTTCCTATTATGCAATCCGAGCATAACATAATGCTCCAAGTGTGCTCTAACCAGAGTTTTAGAGAGCTACAGCATTTGAGTTCAGAAGTGTCTGAGTGGATGACTTGTCTATTATATGCTGCTATTGAGACTTCCACAGAAGGAAAGGTTACGTTTTTTTGTGACTCATAGTGAGTATTGTTTGCTACTAACTGATCTCACTGGCAGATGCTAGTAGTTCTAAATGTGTAAAACTTATACTTGCTGAACAGCACTGCAATGTCTATCAGTGTGCTCCATCCCTGGCCTGGACTCTGCGTAAGAGTTTAATGGACATGCTGGGTGTTTGCACAGGGGAATGTCCTCTGCGATCCTGTGCTGGGTTGGACTCTGTGCAGGGCCTGTAACCCCCATTGATCTCAATAGTCTTCGTGGCAGAGTGAACTGAAGCGGAAGATAAATTTTTCTGCTGTTAATAATTTATTGATATGTACTCAATTATTCAAAAAAATTTAAAGATTATTGCACTATCAATAGTTTTTAAATGTCTCTGAATGCTAGTAACATTAAAAAAACACTTTAAAATTCTTCTGAGTCTTTACAGTTTTCCTGGTCAGGTGTTTGCTGGCTATTAAAGCTTTCTGGAGGTTTGGGCTCCTTCAGTGTGGTGTTGGATGCACTTTTGCTTTTTAAGCCACGCAACTTTAGGCCAGAAAAGAGGATGTACTGCATTTGGAAAGAAGCATGTGGTCATCGTGGGCTTGAGTCAATATGTGGTTCATTGGTTCATTACGTGATTATATAGAGTTAAATACAATGCACTTGTCTCCAAAGTACAGTTCAGTGCATTACACTCATTCTGAAAGGGCCAGCTAGTGCTGATTGTGAACCCTTTCTGGACTGGATTTAGAACTTCCATATTCATTTTATGTTGGCTCCTTTTATATAAAGAAACAAGAAAGAAAAGCCTAACAACTGTCTTATTTTGATGTAAATTAAAACCCAGGTTCTAAGATTTGGAAGCCTAATTTGAGATAAATCTTGGCTAGGGAGCTTATTACTTTAAAAAACATGATGCTTGTGTTCACACTAAATGTCTTTTTTTTTATCTGATATAGCCAACTGGGCACTGCATACGTCAGTGCAACTACAGGGGCAGTGGTCACAGCTCTTGGACTGAAGTCTCTTATGAAGGTAACATTAAGTTCATGTCTTTTGTCATAGGCATCCATAGAAAAGTTAGAAAGAAAAAAGAAAGATTACCTTTATTTGTCACAGGTACGTCAGAACGTATAGTGACATGCATCAACAACCAGCACAGTGCGAGGATGTGCTGGAGGCAGTCTGTAAGTGTCGCCATGCTTCTGGTGCCAGCAGAACATGCCCACAACTCAGTAACCCTTACCCGTACGTTTTAGAAATGTGGAATGAAACTAGAGCACCTCACATGTTCATGGTTAGAACATCAGAATCCTTACAGGCAGGGGCTGGAATTGAACTCTGAACTTATAGCTGGCACAGTTAGAAACATAGAAAATAGGTGCAGGAGTAGGCCATTCGGCCCTTCGAGCCTGCACCGCCATTTATTATGATCATGGCTGATCATCCAACTCAGAACCCTGCACCAGCCTTCCCTCCATACCCCCTGACCCCCGTAGCCACAAGGGCCATATCTAACTCCCTCTTAAATGTAGCCAATGAACTGGCCTCAACTGTTTCCTGTGGCAGAGAATTCCACAGATTCACTACTCTCTGTGTGAAGAAGTTTTTCCTAATCTCGGTCCTAAAAGGCTTCCCCTTTATCCTCAAACTGTGACCCCTCGTTCTGGACTTCCCCAACATCGGGAACAATCTTCCTGCATCTAGCCTGTCCAATCCCTTTGGGATCTTATACGTTTCAATCAGATCCCCCCTCAATCTTCTAAATTCCAACGAGTACAAGCCCAGTTCATCCAGTCTTTCTTCATATGAAAGTCCTGCCATCCCAGGAATCAATCTGGTGAACCTTCTTTGTACTCCCTCTATGGCAAGGATGTCCTTCCTCAGATTAGGGAACCAAAACTGCACACAATACTCTGGGTGTGGTCTCACCAAGGCTTTGTACAACTGCAGTAGTACCTCCCTGCTCCTGTACTCGAATCCTCTTGCTATGAGTGCCAGCATACCATTCGCCTTTTTCACCACCTGCTGTACCTGCATGCCCACTTTCAATGACTGGTGTATAATGACACCCAGGTCTCGTTGCACCTCCCCTTTTCCTAATTGGCCACCATTCAGATAATAATCTGTTTTCCTGTTTTTGCCACCAAAGTGGATAACTTCACATTTATCCACATTAAATTGCATCTGCCATGAATTTGCCCACTCACCCAACCTATCCAAGTCACCCTGCATCCTCTTAGCATCCTCCTCACAGCTAACACTGCCGCCCAGCTTCGTGTCATCCGCAAACTTGGAGATGCTGCATTTAATTCCCTCATCCAAGTCATTAATATATATTGTAAACAACTGGGGTCCCAGCACTGAGCCTTGCGGTACCCCACTAGTCACTGCCTGCCATTCTGAAAAGGTCCCGTTTATTCCCACTCTTTGCTTCCTGTCTGCTAACCAATTCTCTATCCACATCAATACCTTACCCCCAATACCGTGTGCTTTAAGTTTGCACACTAATCTCCTGTGTGGGACCTTGTCAAAAGCCTTTTGAAAATCCAAATATACCACATCCACTGGTTCTCCCCTATCCACTCTACTAGTTACATCCTCAAAAAATTCAATGAGATTCATCAGACATGATTTTCCTTTCACAAATCCATGCTGACTTTGTCCAATGATTTCACTACTTTCCAAATGTGCTGTTATCACATCTTTGATAACTGACTTCAGCAGTTTCCCCATCACCGACATTAGGCTAACCGGTCTATAATTCCCCGATTTCTCTCTCCCTCCTCCTTTAAAAAGTGGGGTTACATTAGCCACCCTCCAATCCTCAGGAACTAGTCCAGAATCTAACGAGTTTTGAAAAATTATCACTAATGCATCCACTATTTCTTGGGCTACTTCCTTAAGCACTCTGGGATGCAGACCATCTGGCCCTGGGGATTTATCTGCCTTTAATCCCTTCAATTTACCCAACACCACTTCCCTACTAACATGTATTTCGCTCAGTTCCTCCATCTCACTGGACCCTCTGTCCCCTACTATTTCTGGAGGATTATTTATGTCCTCCTTAGTGAAGACAGAACCAAAGTAATTATTCAATTGGTCTGCCATGTCCTTGCTCCCCATAATCAATTCACCTGTTTCTGTCTGTAGGGGACCTACATTTGTCTTTACCAGTCTTTTCCTTTTTACATATCTATAAAAGCTTTTACAGTCAGTTTTTATGTTCCCTGCCAGTTTTCTCTCATAATCTTTTTTTCCCCTTCCTAATTAAGCCCTTTGCCCTCCTCTGCTGAACTCTGAATTTCTCCCAGTCCTCAGGTGAGCCACTTTTTCTGGCTAATTTGTATGCTTCTTCTTTGGAATTGATACTATCCCTAATTTCTCTTGTCAGCCACAGGTGCACTACCTTCCTTGATTTATTCTTTTGCCAAACTGGGATGAACAATTGTTGTAGTTCATCCATGCAATCCTTAAATGCTTGCCATTGCATATCCACCGTCAACCCTTTAAGTGTCATTTGCCAGTCTATCTTAGCTAATTCACGTCTCATACCTTCAAAGTTACCCCTCTTTAAGTTCAGAACCTTTGTTTCTGAATTAACTATGTCACTCTCCATTTTAATGAAGAATTCCACCATATTATGGTCACTCTTACCCAAGGGGCCTCTCACGACAAGATTGCTAATTAACCCTTCCTCATTGCTCAAAACCCAGTCTAGAATAGCCTGCTCTCTAGTTGGCTTCTCGACATGTTGGTTCAAAAAACCATCCCGCATACATTCCAAGAAATCCTCTTCCTCAGCACCTTTACCAATTTGGTTCACCCAATCTACATGTAGATTGAAGTCACCCATTATAACCGCTGTTCCTTTATTGCACACATTTCTAATTTCCTGTTTAATACCATCTCCGACCTCACTACTACTGTTAGGTGGCCTGTACACAACTCCCACCAGTGTCTTCTGCCCCTTAGTGTTACGCAGCTCTACCCATATCGATTCCACATCTTCCCGGCTTATGTCCTTCCTTTCTATTGTGTTAATCTCATCTTTAACCAGCAACGCCACCCCACCTCCCCTTCCTTCATGTCTATCCCTCCTGAATATTGAATATCCCTGAACGTTGAGCTCCCATCCTTGGTCACCCTGGAGCCATGTCTCTGTGATCCCAACTATATCATAATCATTAATAACAATCTGCACTTTCAATTCATCCACCTTGTTACAAATGCTATGGGATTGCAATTACTGCTATGCTACCACACCGCCCTTTTACACCCAGGGTGTAAATGCCATGAAAATAAGCTTTTTGCAGCAGCAGCCCAGTATATTACAAATGTAAGTTCACACAAACTGAAATTTACATAAATTGCACCACAGAAATGAATAAAATAAACATAACATTAGTGCAAATTGAAAGAGAGAGAGAGGGAAAAAGAGGAAATAATAGTGTTGGGGTTTTTCAAGTCAGTTCAAGAACTGGATAGCAGTGGGGAAGAAACTGTTGTTGGATCTTGAGGTGTGTGTCTGCGGGCTCCTATGCCTTCTGCCTGGTGGCAGCATTGAGAAATGGGCATGGCCTGGATAATGGGGGCCCTTAATGATGGATGTCACCTTACCGAGACATCACTTTTGCCTGATGCTCTTGAAGGTGGCTGTCGTTTTGATGGAACTGGCTGCAGCCCCCTGGCCATTGACGTTCCCATACCAGACTGTGATGCAACCGATCAGTGCTTTCCACTGTGGAAGTTCATTAGAGTTTAATATTAGTAAATGTTATTTGCTTACCTTAGTATTAACAGATTCAGCCAAAAAACAAAATTATTTTCATCTTTGGAGAAAGTTTGCAAAACAGCCACACAGTCAAAATTATTACTTTTACGTTTATTACTTATTGTCGGCGTTCTTGATCTTTGAGTTAAATGGCATCACAACTGGGTTTACTGAGGATGGTTAATGTTGGCAAACATTGCACAGATCCTGCAAGTTAATACTGCTCTTATGAACTTTGAAAGCAACAAGACAATAATTATGATAGATGTTAATTTGCTGCAAGTTTATTTGGTAGCGATAAGAGAATTTAATGTTTAGAAGTTCATAAATTGATTTAGTAGGATCTATTATTGGTGATCAAGAGGATTTTATTTTGGATTTGCATGTATGATTGTTTCATAAAACCACTTGTGTAAAAGTAACAAGTGATTCTTTTTGAAAATCTAATCAACACGAGCTGGAAACCTAAAAATGAAGCTATCAGGTACAATCTCTTTCATCAGGGCTGATCTCCTTCTCATTTTGACGAAATGTCTTCAGTCTGAAATGTTAACTCCTGTTTTTCTTCCCACAGGTGTGACCTGACCTGTTCTATACTTCCAGCATTTTCTGAATATTTATTTAAATGTTCTTGTTGATCAATGTTCTTGGTTGCTGTCTTAGACCATAAGATATAGGAGCAGAATTAGGCCATTTGGCCCATCGTGTCTCTGCCACCATTTGATCATGGCTGATCCATTCTTCCCCTCAGCCCCAATCTCCTGCCTTCTCCCCGTATCCCTTCATGTCCTGATCAATCAAGAATCTATCAACCTCTGCCTTAAATATATGTGAAGACTTGGCCTCCACAGCCACCTGTGGCAACAAATTCCACAGATTCACTACTCTCTGGCTAAAGACATTCCTCCTCATTTCCTTTCTAAAAGGACACCCCTCTTTTCTGAGGAATTATCTTGCCACATCCACTCTATCGAGGCCTTTCACCATTCCATAGGTTTCAATTCGGTCAGATTCATTTTTCTGAATTCTGGTGAATACAGGCCCAGAGCCTTCAAACACTCTTCATGTGACAAGCCGTTCAATCCCGGAATCATTTTTGTGAAGCTCTTTTGAACCCTTTCTAGTGTCAGTATATTCTTTCCAAGATAAGCGGCCCAAAACTGCTCACAATACTCCATGTGAGGCCTCAACAATGCTTTATAAATCCTCTACATTACATCCTTGCTTTTATATTCCAGTCCTCTTGAAATGAATGTTAACATCGCATTTGCATTCCGCATCATAGACTCAGCCTGCAAATTAACTTTTAGGGAATCCTATACAAAGACTTCCCAGTCCCTTTGTGCCTCAGATTTTTGGATTTTCTCTCCATTTAGAAAGTAGTCAACCCTTTTATTTATTTTACCTAAGTGCATGACCATACACTTTCTGACCATTGTATTCCATCTGCCACTCCTTTGCCCAATCTCCTAATCTGTCGAAGCCCTTCCATAGCCTCTACTTTCTCAAAACTATCTACCCCTCCACCTATCTTTTTATCACCTGCAAACTTTGCAACAAAGCCATCAATTCCACCATCCAAATCTTTGACGTACAACGTAAAAATAATCGGTCCCAACACAGACCCCTGTGGAACATGGTTAGTCACTAGAAGCTAACCAGAAAAGGCTCTCTTTATTCCCACTCTTTGTCTCCTGCCAATCAGCCACTGCTTTATCCATGCAAGTATCTTTCCTGTACTACCATGGGCTCTTATTTTGTTAAGCATCCTCGTTGTCAAAGGCCTTCTGAAAATCCAGGTACTCAACATCAACCTATTCACCTTTGCCTATCCTGCTTGTTTTCCTCAAAGAATTCAAGTAGATTTGTCTGACAAGATTTTCTTTTGAGGAAACCATGCTGACTATAGCATATGTCCCCAAGTGCCCTGAAACTACATACTTCACAATCGACTCCAACATCTTCCCAAGCGGTGAGTTCAGGCTAACTTGCCTGTAATTTCCTCTCTTCTGCCTCTCTTCCTTCTTGGAGTGGAGTGACATTTGCAATTTTCCAGTCTTCAGGAACTACTCCAGAATGATCGTGATTCTTGAAAAATCATTGCTAATGCCTCAAATCTCTTTAGCCACCTCTTTCAGAAGCCTGAGGTGCACACCATCTGATCCAGGTGACTTCCCTACTTTCAGTCTTTTCAGTTTTCCAAGAACATTCTTCCTAGTAATGGCAACTTCACACATTTCTGACCCCAGACATTCTAGAACTTTCAACATATGGCTCGTGTCTTTCCACAATGAAGACTGCTGAAAAGAACTTATTCAGTTCATCCACCTTTTCCTTGTCCCCCATTACTACCTTTCAGGTATAATTTTGCAGCAGTCTGATATCCATTCTTGCCTCTCCTTAACATTTTATGTATCCAAAGAAACTTTTGATAGCCTCTTTAATATTACTGGCTAGCTTATTTTCATAAGCCATCTTTTCCTTAATGACATTTTTAGTTCCCTTCTATTGGTTTTTAAAAGCTTCCCAATCCTCTAACTTCCCACTAATTTTTGCTCTATTATGTGCCCTCTCTTTGGCTTTTATGTTGGCTTTGATTTCACTTGTCAGCCACGGTTGTGTCATTTTGCTTTTAGAATACTACTTCCTCTTTGGGATGTATATATCCTGTGCTTTCCGAATTGCTTCCAGAAATTCCAACCGTTATTCCTCTGCTCTCATCCCTGCCAGTGTTCTTTTCCAGTCAATTTTTTCCAACTCTTTTCATGCCTCTGTAAAGCACTTCACTCCACTAATACTGATACATCTGACTTTAGCTTCTCCTTCTCAAATAGGAGGGAGAATTTGATCATATTACGATCACTTGCCCCAAAGGGTTTATTTTAAATCTTAAACTCTCTGATCAACTCCAGTTCATTGCAGAATACCCAATCCAGAATAACTGATCCTTCAGTGGGCTCAATCACGAACTGCTCTAAAAAGCGATTCTAGAAGTTCCTCCTCTGGGGATCCAGCACCAAGCTGATTTTCCCAATCTACCTGCATATTGAAATCCTCCAGGACTATTGTAACATTGCCCTTTTGGTATGCATTTTCTACCTCCCATTGTAATTTGTAGGCCATATCCTTACTAGTGTTTGGGGTCTATACGTAACTCCCATCAGGGTCTTTTTTACCCCTGCAGTTCCTTAGCTTTATCGACAATGGTTCAACACTTTCCGACCCTATGTCACCTCTTCCTAATGAGTTGACTTCATTTTTTACCCACAGAGCCATGCCACGCCCTTTGCCTTCCAGCCTGTCCTTTCAATACAGTGTGTATCCTCGGATGTTAAGCTCCCACCTATTCAACCATGATTCAGTGATGCCCACAACGTCACACATGCCAATCTGTAAATGTATTTTGCATTTCCATTTCCTTGTGAGTGCATAAGAGCAGATAATAAAACCGTACAGCCCTCGTCCACCGGGTTTGAGCTGATCTTGCTGCCCATCCAAACCCTTCTGCATGCACGTGGTTCTGATCCCTCCATCTCTGTCCGTTCATGTGCCTTCTAAAGAGATTGCAGGAGTTGGAAACTTACAACATTCTGCACTGAGAAATTTATCCTCATCTGTAAATTAGATGACCCAGTGCTCTTCCTGAGACTATGACCCTATTTTTTAGATTCCCTAGGTAGACAGAATAACATTTTGGGGTCTGCAGTATCCATCTGAAAGGCTTCAGCAAGATCAATTAGTTTACTCGATCTTTCCTCATAACAGCCTCCAACCAAATATTCGCTCAGTCATAGCTTTCATCTTTAAATAAATCCCTTTATGGTCAGGATGAATTGATTTTTGTTTTATATCCACTTGATATTGTTACTTAATATTCCAGTAAAATGGGTTAGGTACTTCCATTTGCTATTTATGCTGCATGAAACTAAAATTTGCTCCTTCTAATGATTTTTATCTAAAATTAGTGATCTAAACCACAGTGAGCTTCCATGAAGCTTTACAGCCTGAATAGATTTGATTTTGTAGTTGCTGAATAGAGTAGAAAACTGACATTCCATTTCCTGAGATTACTCAAAGACATTTTAGTTATGTTGTGTAATGATGTGGTTGGTTCATGGAACAGTAAACACAGAACTGTTCAGAGGAAATTCATCTCGGTTGTATCTGCATGGGTCAATTGAAAATTATTGAGTTGAAGCTCAGCCCTTGCTTACGAAGCAGGAAGATTGAAACAAAATAAAGGAACAGGAAGATGTTGAAAATTATGAAATCGTAGTAAGGGCAGAATCACTCAGCATCTTGCCATTTGAGAAGGAAACAGAGTTTGTTGAGAAAGTTGAGTGTGTTTTAAGTTTGAGGGTGTTCTCAACTCAACCCGAACTGGTTGTTCATTCAAAGAGTTGACACCATGTAACATCTGAGACTTCAAGTCAAATTTATTGTCACATGCACAAGTACCTGTGCGCGCAGGTGCAATGAAAAGCTTGCATCCAGCAGCATTACAGACACATCGCATTAGTGACAACGCACTGGCAAGAAAACTATAGCTTGTGCAAGAATGGACACACTTAGAACAAACTAATCAAAGTCCGCTGTAGTGCAAAGTAGTTATAGTGTTACTGTACTGAGATGATCGTGGTAGTAGTAGAAGTACTTGAGTGGAGTGTAATGCTCTCCTAAGAAGTTGTCTGCGGGATGTTAGGGTGGATTCCCTGAATGGAGAACGCGTGTGCGTGACTTTGTTTAACATGGGGAGGCTGATGCACGGACAGCCACAACACTGTCGCTGACAGGTCGGGGTCAAGGTCCAGTGGCCTGGAGTGCAAGACCCTTCACTGCTACAACCTTTCTCCACCTTCACTGCCCTGTTATGAGATGGTGATTAGCGTTCTGCAGGTGGGTTCAAGAACTGAAGAGAAGTGTCTGTCTTGACCCAGATCATGTAGGATTTGTTCAGGTTTACTTCATTACACACAGTCCCACGTGCTGGTCAGGGCAGGAACAGGATGATAGTACAGATGAACGAGAGGCTGAGGAACTGGTGCAGGGCAGGGTTTCAGATTTCTGGATCGCTGGGATTTCTTATGGGGAAGGTATGATCTGTACAAAAAGGATGGGTTATACTTGAACTGTGTTTAGGGGAGGGGGAAATTAAAATCCTTATGAGCAAATTTGCTAGAGTTGTTGGGAATGATTTAAACTAATTTGACAGGGGATGGGAACCAGAGTGATGGGGCAGTTGTTCTACAGGTAGATGCGGTGTGTAGTGAGACGGTCAGGAAGGATAGGCAGATGATCGGGCAAAATTGCAATCAGTGGGATGAGCTGAAGTGTAACGTGGGGGCAAAATCAAAAAGGGTAACGAATACAGGACTGAATGTGTTATATTTGAATGTACACAGTATATAGAATAAGGTAGATTATCTTATAGCATAGTTAGAGATTGGCAGGTACAGTGTTGTGGGCATCACTCAGACATGGCTGAAAGAAGATCATAGTTGGGAGCTTAACATCCAAGGATTTGCCTTGTATCAAAACGACAGGTGGGTAGGCAGAGGGGGTGGGGTGGCTCTGTTGATAAAGAAAAAATGAAATCAAATCCTCAGAAAGAGGATCATAGGAAATAAACTACTGTGTACAGAAAATTGGCAGGAGACAAGGAGTTGGTGTAAAAGGGGCCTATTCTGATCACAGGGTCAGAAGGTGTAGATTCCTTGTGGGTACAGTTAAGAAACTGCAAAGGTAAAAAGACCCTGATGGGAGTTATCAAGGAGTAACCAGGATGTGGGAAATAAATTTCAACAGGAAATAGATAGAGAAAATATAATAAGAGCAGTGTTATGATAGTCATGAGAGATTTCATTATACAGGTAGATTTGGAAAATCAGGTTGGTGCTAGATCTCAAGAGAGAGAATTTGTAGAATGCCTACAAGGTGGTATATTAGAGCAGCTTGTGGTTGAGCCATCTAGGTGATCAGCTATTTTAGATTGGATAGTTGTGTAATGTATCAGATTTGACTGGAGAGCTTAAGGTAGAGGAACCCTTAGGAGACAATGATCATAATATGTTAGAAATCATCCTGCAGTTTGAGAGGGAGAAGAAAAAGCTGATGTATCAGTATTACAGTGGAGTAAAGGGAACTACAGAGGCATGAGAGAGGAGCCGGCTAACATTGATTGGAAGGGGACAGTAGCAGGGATAATGGTAAAACAGCAATGGTGGAGTTTCTGGTGGCAATTCGGAAAGCACGGTATAGATACATCCCAAGAGGAAGTATTCTATAGGGAGGATGAGGTAACTGTGGCTGACAAGGGAGTCAAAGACAGCAAAAAAGCAAAAGAGAGAGCATATAATATAGCAAAAAATAGTGGGAAGTTAGAGGATTGGGAAGCTTTCAAATACCATCATAAGGCAACTAAAAAAATTATATATGAAGGTCAGCTAGCCAGTAATAGCAAAGAGGATAGCAAAAGTTTTTTTCAGATACCGTAAATTCCGATATATAAGCTGACACCCCCCCCTCCATTTTCAAGGTTAAAAAAGTGACTTTTTCATGTTACAATTGTATAAGCCGACCCCTTTTGTAGAGGTTTTTGATTTAACCAGAAAAGATCACAAGATCTCACATGCCCATACTCAGCTTTGCCAGATCCGGAACCTGGAAATTTTGTGAACCAGTACCCGCTAAGAGAATAGGCCTACACATTATAGAGTGTTATAAGCGAATTCTTAATAAATAAATCAGGGAGGGAAGTTCTGGATTAGGTTCCCAATGGTAAAGAATCCTCTGAAATGTAACCCCCGTGAAACTATTTAGCGCCCATCGTAATCTCGTTAAAACATAACATGGGGTGGCGGGATCAGTACGTGTACTCAGTATTGAGTTTGCGACCACCATGTACAAAAGATTAAAACGAATGCGATATGATGCTGGCTTCAAGCTGAAGGTTGTTGATTTTGCTAAAGGAACGAATAATTCCGCAGCTACTAAGAAGTTTAGTGTAAACGAGAAACAAGTGAGAGAGTGGAGAAAGGCAGAGGACACGCTGAGGGAAATGCCAAAGATGAAATGTGCAAACCGCAGGAGAACATGCCAGTGGCCAGAACTGGAAGAAAAAGTTTTAGAGTGGGTGAATCACCAGCGATCGTCTGGATACATTGTTACCAGAGAAATGATTCGAGTTCAAGCATTGAAATGGGCTGAAAAACACAATGAGGTCAGCGAAAGTTTCAAAGGTAAGCGAAGTTGGTGCACCCGATTTATGAATAGATGTGATCTTGTCTTGAGACAAAAAAACAAAGATTGCTCAGAAGTTGCCAAGCGACCTTGAGAATAAGATTACAACCTTCCAATCGTTTGTAATCAAGCACCGAAAGGCACATTTTTACCTGCTCTCACTGATTGGTAACATGGACGAGACACCCACGTTCTTTGACTTTGCTGCAACCATACTGTCAATCAGAAGGGGGAGAAAACGGTCCTTGTCAAAACAACTGGACACGAGAAGCAACATTTTACTGTCATGTTAACGTGTATGGCTGATGGGACCAAGCTACCACCGATGGTGATTTTTAAGAGGAAAACATTCCCAAAGAAAGAAAAATTCCCATGGGGTGTTATTGTTTACGTTCAAGAACGCGGCTGGATGGGTGAAGCGGGTTGCTTGAAGTGTGTTAAAGAGGTGTGGCGTCGACGTCCCGAAGGTTTCAGGAAGGAAAAGTTGCTACTTGTCTGGGACATGTTTGAAGCGCCCTTGTCAAGTGAGAAAAGCAGCACTGAAAGCTGAAAATACGGACATATCAGCCATCCCCAGTGGTTTGACGTCCGTGCCTCATGGCTGCCAAAGAATGGGACGCAATTTTTGGAGGGTCAGACATTGAAGAGTGTGAGAGTTTCAAGCTCTGAACGTTTGATGGCAACAGTGTGTACAAGTAAACTGAGAAACAGAATGTGTTTTGTAGATCTTTTGTGTTGATTTCATAAGCGTTTGTATTTTCTTTTGTATTTGACTCAAAAACAGCCAATAAATACACTGTATTTCTTTTTCCAAAGTTGGCACCCTCTGTATAAGCCAGCCCCCTAATTTTAGGACCAAAATTTAGGGCCAAATTCTCGGCTTATACACCGGAATTTACGGTATATAAAGAGTGAAAGAGATGCAAGAGTGGATATCAGACTACTAGAAAATGATGCTGGAGAGAAAGTCATTGGGAACAATAAAAAGGCAGACAAACTTTTTTGCACCAGTCATCACTGTGGAAGACACTAGCAGTAAGCCACAAATTTGAGAGTGTCGGTGAGGGGGGCAGAAGTGAGTGTAGTTGCTGTGACTAAGGAATGGTGCTTTGGAAGCTGAAAGGTCTGAAGGTAGATAAGTCACTGATCAGATGGACTACACTGTAGGGTTCTGAAAAAGTTACTGGTAGCGATCTTTCAAGAATCAATAGATGCTGGAATAGTTCTGGAGAACTGGTAAATTGCAGATGTCACTCCATTCTTTAAGAAGGGAGGGAGGCAGAAGAAAGGAAATTATAGGCCAGTTAGTGTGACTTCTGTGGTTGGTAAATTGCTGGAGTCCATTAGCTAAGGATGAGGTTTCAGGGTACTTCAAGGCACATGATACAGTTGGTCAAAATCTGTATGGTTTCCTTAAAGGGAAATCTTCCCTGACAAATCTGTTGCAATTCTTTGAGGAAATAACAGGCAGGATAGACAAACGGTCAGTGGATGTGTGTACTTGGATTTTCAGAAGGCCTTTGATAAGGTGCAGCCCAGGAGGCTGCTTAAGATAAGAGCTCATGGTATTACAGGAAAGATGTGCGCATGGATAGAAGTTTGGCTGATTGGCAGGAGATAAAGACTGGGGATAAAAGGGACCTATTGTGGTTGGCTGCTGGTGACTAGTGGTGTTCTGCAGCGGTTACTGTTGGGACCGTTTCTTTTCATGTTAAATATCAATGATTTGGATGACAGAATTGATGGATTTGTGGCCATCTGCAGACAACTTAAAGGTAGGCAGAGAAGCAGGTAGTGCTGAGGAACCAGCGAGTCTGCAGTAGGACTTGGACAGATTGGTAGAATGGACAAAGAAGAGGCAGGTGGAATATAGTGTAAGGAAGTGTATGATCATGCACTTTGGTAGAAGGAGTAAAGGCTTAGACTATTTTCTAAACAGGGAGAAAATTCAGAACTCAGAGGTTCAGAGGGACTTGAGATTCTTTCTGCATATTCCCTAAAGATTAACTTCAGGTTAAGTCAGTGGTAAGGAAGGCAAATGCAATGTTAGCGTTCATTTCAAGTGGACTGGAATATAAGAGCAAGAATGTAATGCTGAGGCTGTACCAGGCATTGGCCAGACTGCACTTGGAGTATTTTGAGCAGTTTTGCTCCTTTATCTAAGAAGAGACGTACTGGCATTGGAGAGGGTCTGGAAGAGGTTCACAAGCATGTTTCAGAAAATAAAAAGGTTAATGCTTGAGAAGCGTTTGATGGCTCCGGACCTGTACTCACTGAATAGTGGGGGATCTCATTGAAACCTATTGAATATTGAAAGCCTTAGATAGACTGGATGTGGAGAAACTATTTCCTATAGTGGGAAGTCTAGGACCAGAGGGCATAGCCTCAGAATAGAGAGACGTCTATTTAGAACAGTGATGAGAAAGAATTTCTTGAGTTAGAGGGTGATGAATCTGTGGAATCCATTGCTACAGATGGCTGTGCAGGCCAAATGATTGAGTATATTTAAATCAGGGGTTGAGGTTCTTGGTTAATCAGGGCGTCAAAGGTTACGAAGAGAAGACAGGACAATGGGGTTGAGAGGGATAATAAATCAGCCATAATAAAATAGCAGCACAGATTCAATGGGAAGAGTGGCCTGATTCTGCCCTTATGCCTCATGGTCTTATGGTTTATACCAAAGGAAACTATGGGATACCTAAAAGCAAGAAATACTCAGCAGGTTTGAAAGTATTTGTATAAGATGTATCTATTGTTTTGGGTAACTGGCTGTTCAGTAGAGAGATTAATTTTATTCATAACCATTGAAGGTTAATCATATGCTTTTCTCTTTCTTTCCTGAAGCATTTGCCTTCCCTGCTTTCTCGTTTTGTGCCCTTTGCTGCCGTAGCTGCTGCCAACTGCATCAATATCCCTTTCATGCGACAGAGGTAAGATTACTGCAAAGTGGACCTAGTTGTTGAGGAAGAGTGGTGGGCAGCAAATGTTGCCTATCTGTTACAAAAATGGTTGGAACTAGTCAAAGTAAAATTTATTATTAATGCACATGCATGTTACCATATACTACCTTGAGATTAATTGTTACGACAAAGAACACAAAACAATTCGCACAGTACAAGCCCTTCATGGCAACCTTTTAACCCTCTCTAAGGTCAATTGAACCCTTTTATTTTCTTGCAGGTGTTTACAGGAAAATAAAGAAATGCAATAATATTTATGAAAAGCTGTACGTAAGCTAAGACTAACAACCAATGTGCAAAAGAGAACAAATTGTTCAAATTTTAAAAAATACTAAAATAATACTAAGAACATGAGTTGTTAAGAGTCTTTGAAAGTGAGTCTGTAGGTTATAGGATCTGTTCAGTGTTGAGGCAAGTGATGCTGGTTGCAGGGTAATTACTGTTCCTGAACCTGTTGGTGTGGGACCTGAGACCTTCCCAATGGTCTGTCAGTATCTCCAGAAAAATTAGATGGTGCTTAAGAAAAAGACAGCCTGTACTATTGAAAGGCAGTAAAGAGAAGGGCATAAATTGGGGTTCCAAAATGCCAGCAGCTGTTCACAATCATGTGGTTTAATAGTTAATTATTTGGTTAAAAATGGAGAGCAATGACTATGATATTTATGTAGTTGAAGGATTGCGAGATAAGTAATTTCTGAAGTCAAAAACTAATGCTGTTTTGGATGTTAAAAACGAACATTGTTTTTGATGTCTGACATTAATATGAAGACTAGTGAGAAGGCACCTTTCATTAACAATATATGTCTAGGGTCGGTATGATTTGGGGTTCAACCGAACAGGAACGTTGGGATGTTCCCATCAAGAAACATTGATTACAGCGGATGCTGTGTAAACACTGCTCCATGCAGAGTTCGCCAGAGAATTAACAGATCATACACCGGCATAAAATTACAAAGGAAATATGTTCACCAAATTTTCAACTTTAACAGTTACAGAAAAAGAAAAGGGCTAATTGCAGTTAAACCGGCCCAATGTGCTCATTTCTGTAGTAGCTGGGTGTAGTGCTTTACTCACACATTGAATTCACATTCTGCTCAAAGGGTACCAGCCACAGTTTGAACTTCACGGGGGGGAAGATCATCTTTAAGTGTACTGGCTCTCTCAGGAATATTGCCCCTTTTTCCTTGGAGCTATTCATCTGCGCAAAGCATTTCTTACAACAGCCTTCAAATGGCATTCTGCAGAATCTTTCCTTGTGGCCCGCTCAGCAGCTCTCGCTAAAAGACCCCAAAACAGACTGATGTCCTTCAGAAATCCCACCCAGCTGTCCTGAATCTTCCACTGGGAAGAAAATTACAATTGGCTGACACAATATTTCTAAATTGAACATGGCTCCTTATCTTTAGCCGAAGCCAAAACACTCCTACCAGCAGGACACACTGCTTTTACAGAAAAATGCTAAAATAAAATACCTCTCAGCATAGTAATAGAAATCCTAACCAGGACATTACATTATCTTATCAGTATACTATTCATATGCAGATCAGATTTACCATCAATCCACCTGGATTTGAGGGCATATCTTGTGTAGTTGGGCTGAGCAATCTAAGGCTTTTCTCTGAGAAGTGAAAGAGATTGAAAGGAGACAGAAGTTTACAAGATATGATGCATTGAATGGATAGCCATAAATTTTTTCACAATGTGGAAATGGCAAATGCAAGGGGCATAATTTGGAGGGAAGTATAAGGGATGTCAGAGGTAAATTCTTTACATAAAGACAAGTGGGTATGTGGAATGCCCTGCCATGGCTAGTGGTCATGGCAGATACATTAGAGGCATTTAAGAAGCTCTTCAATAAGCACACGAATGATAGAAACTGTGGGAGGTAAGGTTACCATCATGGGCTGGAGGGCCTGTACTGTGCTATAATATTCTATGTGTTATATCTCTCAAAATTTTTACAACCTTGAAGCACAAATAGTTGGTGCAGACATTTTACACAGGTGCAGGATCTCAGTGGCAGCAAAGAAAAGGGTGATCCATTAATTTATTTCTGCAAGACTTGTCAGATGTTCTTATTAGCTTAATGACATTGATCTGGACCTGGACTGTCAATTAATTGCAGTTAACACAGAATTCATGAAGTGGGATATGATCCCACAGTTTTCGGTGTAGACGTTAAGTTGTTTTTAACAACTTGTGCAGAAGTTTACACTTAAAAGATTTGATCAATTTGTAAAACATTCGGGAGCATTTTGGGATCCCTTGTTCCAAACTCAAATTAAGGGCTAGAGTTTGATGAGGGTATCCAGCCTTCTTCTCTAAAGCTCAGTGGAACATCTATTTGTGTCTTTCCTTAAAGAACTTTGACTTTTGAAATTATGGCAAGTGAATCTGCTAGTCACACCTTAAGAGGACTAACTGGCTTGCAGTTGTTTCCTGACATATTTTATCAATGCTAAGAAAAGGAATTAAATTATTTTTCAAAATCAGCTATAACTGAGTAAAAGTTTAGTAACAATCTCTGTTAAGAGAACCTAAGTAAATTTTAGCTCTGCTGGCTAGTGTGTCACTTTATTCCACAGCTAAATGGATAATTTATTGGTCTTTTTTATTTCTATTAGTTAATTGAAATAAGTGTGAAGTGGTTCATTTTGGTAGGTCCAATATAATGGCAGAATATAGCATTAATGGCAAGACTCTTGGCAGTGTGGAGCATCAGAGGGGTCTTGGGGTCTGAGTCCATAGGATACCCAAAGCTGCTGTGCAGGTTGACTCTGTAGTAAAGAAAGCATTCGGTGCATTGGCCTTCATTAATCATGGGATTGAGTTTAAGAGCTGATTATATAGTAGCTATATAGTAACCTGGTCAGACCCCACTTGGAGTACTGTGCTCAATTCTGGTCACCTCACTACAGGAAAGACATGGAAACCATAGAAAGGGTGCAGATGAGATTTACAAGGATGTTGCTTGGATTGGGGAGCATGCCTTATGAGAATAGGTTGAGTGAACTCGGCCTTTTCTCCTTGGAGCGACGGAGGATGAGAGGTGACTTGATAGAGGTGTACAAGATAATGAGAGGCATTGATCGTGTGGATAGTCTGAGGCTTTTCCCCAGGGCTGAAATGGCTAGCATGAGAGGGCATAGTTTTAAGGTGCTTGGAAGTAGGTACAGAGGAGATGTCAGGGGTAAGTTTTTTATGCAGAGAATGGTGAGTGCGTGGAATGGGCTGCCGGCGATGGAGGTGGAAACGATAAGGTCTTTTAAGAGACTCCTGGATAGGTACATGGAGTTTAGAAAAATAGAGGGCTATGGGTAAGCCTAGGTAGTTCTAATGTAAGGATGTGTTTGGTACAGCTTTGTGGGCCGAAGGGCCTGTATTGTGCTGTAGGTTTTCTATGTGCAGCCCCCCTGGCCACCCTCAGGGTCGCTCGGCTCGCTGTCGTCTAGGGAAACAGCCTCGGCCCCGCCAAACTGGGTAATTCGTTTGTGTGGATGCTGTGTGAGGTACCCCACCCCGCCCAAATAACAGACATTACAGCAGATGCAATTAAATGATTTACAGTTTATAGATATTACTGGAACTATATAATTAAAAAAGAATAAAATATAAAAGGCGCCACACTTATCAAAGTTCAATCTCTTCGTGCACAAACAGTTGGAGCTCAGGACCCTCCTTCTTCACCCTGCGACCCCTCGGACCACCTCGACCGGCCGCCTGGGACCAACAACGGTGGTCGACCAGACGCTCCACATAAGTCCGTCTCCGTCTCCTCGCCGAACGTCCCGCTCGGGGTCCGACCCCGTTAGCGGACTCACAGCACCTGGTCCATCCTCTGTCTCGCTCTCCCGCCTTCTGCCCCAAAACCCCGCGCATACAGTATCTTCAAATACACCAAAACCATAACAACTATCCCAATTGGTTAATAGCACCCTCTTATCACCCTCTAAACCACAATAAGCTGCTAGCGCAAACTTTCTCAGCGTTAAAGCACAACAAAGCCGCATTCCCCAGATTAACATAACAAAGACGCCATTTTAATTAGCCTCCGCAGTAACATAAAAATCGAAACCCCCTTACATATGTTTCTATTGTTTAACTGCCCTTGCATAAATGGCAACACTTCAAATACACATCTTTGGCTTGTAAATACCATAAGACTGGAGCAGAATTAGGTTACCCCGCCCATCGAGTCTGCCCTGCTATTCCAGCGTGGCTGATATATTAACCCTTTCAACTCCGAACTCCTGCTTTCTCCCCATAACCTTTGACACCCTTACTAATCAAGAAACTTTCAACTTCTGCTTTAAATATACCCAATGTCTTGGTCTCCACAGCCATCTGTGACAATGAATGCCACAGATTCACCACTCTTTGACTAAAAATAAAATTCCTCCTCATCTCTGTTCTAAAGGGAAGTCCTTGTCTGGAATGTCCTGTAGTTGCAAAGGAACTGTATAATTGCAAGCAACACACACAAAATGCTGGTGGAATGCAGCAGGTCAGGTAGCATTTATAGGAAGATGCACAGTCGATGTTTCGGGCTGAGACCCTTCGTCAGGACTAACTGAAAGAAGAGATAGTAAGAGATTTGAAAGTGGAAGTGGGAGGGGGAGACATGAAATGATAGGAGAAGACAGGAGGGGGAGGGGTGAAGCTAAGAGCTGGAAAGATGATTGGCAAAAGGGATACAAGACTGGAGAAGGGAGAGGATCATGGGACGGGAGGCCTAGGGAGAAAGAAAAGGGGAGGTGAGCACCAGAGGAAGATGGAGAGCAGGCAAGGAGTTATTGTGAGAGGAACAGAGAGAAGCGGGGGAGAGGGAGAGAATAATAAATAAATAAGGGATGGAGTAAGAAGGGGAGAAGAGGCATTAATGGAAGTTAGAGAAGTCAATGTTCATGCCATCAGGTTGGAGGCTACCCAGACGGAATATAAGGTGTTGTTCCTCCAATTTGAGTGTGGCTTCATAGAGGAGGCCATGGATGGACATATCGGAATGGGAATGGGATGTGGAATTAAAATATGTGGCCCCTGGGAGGTCCTTCTCTGGTGGACAGAGCGCAGGTGTTCAGCGAAATGTTCTCCCAGTCCGCGTTGGGTCTCGCCAATATATAGAAGGCCACATCAGGAGCACCGGACGCAGTATATCACCCCAGCCGACTCACAGGTGGTGTTGCCTCACCTGGAAGGACTGTCTGGGGCCCTGAATGATGGTGAGGGAGGAAGTACCAGTGAGACATGACGCAGACTGGGAGACCGCTTCATTGAACACCTACGCTCTGTCCGCCAGAGAAAGCAGGATCTCCCAGTGGCCACACATTTTAATTCCATGTCTATGACATGTCTATTCATGGCCTCCTCTACTGTCGAGATGAAGCCACACTCAGGTTAGAGGAACAACACCTTATATTCTGCCTGGGTAGCCTCCAACCTGATGGCATGAACATTAACCTCTAACTTCCATTAATACCCCTCCTCCCCTTCTTAGAAACATAGGAAATAGGTGCAGGAGTAAGCCATTCAGCCCTTCGAACTTGCATCGCCATTCAGTATGATCATAGTTGATCATCCAACTCAGAACCCTGTACCTGCCTTCCCTCCATACCCCTGAGCCCCTTAGCCACAAGGGTCATATTCTTACCCCATCCTTTATTTATTTATTTATTATTGCGCGCGCGCGCGCGCCCCCCCCCCCCCCCCTCCCATCCCTCACACAATAACTCCTTGCCAGCTCTCCATCTTCCTCTGGTGCTCTCCTCCCACTTTCTTTCTCCCTAGGCCTCCCATCCCATGATCCTCTCCCTTCTCCGACCTTGTATCCCTTTTGCCAATCAACTTCCCAGCTCTCAGCTTCATCCCACCCCCCCCCCCCATCTTCTCCTATCATCTCGGATCTCCCCCTCCCTCTCCCACTTTCAAATCTCTTACTATCTCTTCTTTCAGTTAGTCCTGATGAAGGGTCTCGGCCCGAAACGTCCTATAGATGCTGCCTAGCCTGCTGCGTTCCTCCAGCATTTTGTGTGTGTTGCTTGAATTTCCAGCATCTGCAGATTTCCACCATGTCCACCATAAGTCACCATTGGTGAATTCCAGTTGCCCTGATACTGTTTCTCCATGACCACAATGTCCTCGTGAAACCTTTCACCATGCTCATCACTGACAGTGCCAAGATTAGAGGGTAGAAGTCCAAATGGAAGTGTAGACAGTGACTGTTTAGTGACAAGTTGCATTTCATGGTATTGTGTGCTTGAAGCGTGTTTTCAAGCAGCTGCACGTAGTTTGGTGCTCAGTAGTTGCCAAGAAAACGTTCAGCAGCAACCTTGAATGCCTTCCATGCAATTTTCTCCGGTCCCACTGGACGTTCTTTGAATTGCCTGTCATTGATTTGTGGACCAACAAAATTTCCTTCCTTAAGCTTGACATTAGTTATTCTAGGAACCATCCATCTCAAATATCAAAACCCTTCATTATGGAAATTTATAGTCTCTCTAAAACTGGTCCTTCCATGTAGCATTCGCCTTACCTAAGCATGCCCAACATGGCTGGACAAGATAGAAAACTTTCCAGCTTACAGTATGCGCAACATATTAATTGACTTGAATCATGAATTGAAATAACAAATGTAGGTGATTTCAAAAAAAGTTGCATGATTGGGAAATTGCATGAAATTACATGATTTTCATGATCAGCACCCCAAAATTCATAAAATGCACCCGAAAGTATTCAGGAAGTAAATTTTGTTGTCAGTATAATTTTATAAATGTTTATCAGCCTCCTAAGTTCCAGTGAAAACCATCCGAGCCTAAGCAGTCTCTCCTGGTAACTCAAACTCTCCAGTCCAAGGAACATTTTCTTAAATATTTCTTTTTGCACCCTGTACTGTATTGTTTATTGACGTGTTTCCAAAAGCACTGTAACCAGAACAGTGCACAGTGCTTCATATGTGGCCTTATCACTGGCTTGTAAAACCATAAGTAAACCGTTAGCTCTCAATAAGTCCATTTTGTTTTGCAGAGAACTTAAGTATGGGATACCAGTCACAGACGCCAACGGAAATCGACTTGGGGAGTCAGTCAAGGCAGCCCAGCAAGCCATTGTCCAGGTTATAGTGTCTCGGATTGGTATGGCGGTACCTGCCATGGGTAAGTCAGGACTTGGTTACATGGAAGGTTGCTTTAGTTGTTTAGCCAATAGTCGTTCTCTTGTTCCTGTACTTCCATCAGGCAGAAGGTACAAAATCTTGAGAACACACAGGAACAGGGTTAGGACAGCTTCTATCTGCTGTTATAAGCCTTTGGAAAGGGCAATGAAGGTGAACTTTGATCTCTCTGCTTACCTTGCCATGTGTTCGTCTATGTGCACTGAGCTTCCTCTGTAGCTGTGACATTATAGTCCACGTTCTGTTATTGTTTTCCTTTTATGCTACCTCGAACAACTTGTGTTTGGAATGATCTACCTGGATGGCATGCAAACAAAAGCTTTTAACTGTGCATTGGTACATGTGACAATAATAAACCAGTTACCAACTGTGTGTCTGACCTCTGGTGAAGTTTGGGCACCTGAAGAAGGAGGACAATATTGGGAACAAAGGTGTTTTGTTTGTTGAGGTGTCAGGAGGGTTTTTTTCTAGCCTAGAAAATGGATCACAGTGTGTATGTCACACACAATGATTAGTTGCAGTCAGTTAGGATAGTGACTTTAAAGTAGTATTTGTCTCAGTCCTTGCGTTGGAGATGGGATTACTATTCGTCTCAAGCCTTCCTTGCTTAAACTCTGGGTATCCTCATTACTTTGGCACACCGAGTTCTTTTGGAAATGGAGTAGACCTAAGCAAGTTATATACTATATTTCATCTGTCAGTGCTTGTGCTTTATCCTTAAAATGGAGGTGAAGAACTTAGATGGTGCTGAGCCTTTCTTCTTCTCCATTCTTCCATGAACACTGTTGTTTCCCTTTGACTTGGTTAACATTTGCCAATCAGTTGTTTTTGACTTTTGAAGCGTGGAATTTTGATAGTGTTGTGGCCGTTACAAAGGCATGACTGAGAGAGGGACAAGAATGGGTGTTTACTGTTCCAGGGTGTTGATGTTTTAAAAAAGATAGGGATATAAAAGGGAAGAGGGGAATTGACTACTAATCAGGGACAATATCACAGCTGTACTCATAGGATACATTATGGAGGGCTCGTGCATTGAGTCTATGTGGGTAGAACTGAAAAATAGGAAAGGTACAATCACTCTGATGGGATTGTTCTACAGAAAGCCACCGGGACATTGAGGAACAGATAGCAGGCGGATTAAGGAAAGGTGTAAAAACAAGGTTGTAGTCGTTGAGGGCTTCAACTTCTCTAATATAAACTGGGACCTTATTAATGTAAGAGCTTTAGCTAGGGCAGAATTTGATAGGTGCGTCCAAGTGGGTTTCCTAAATCAATCTGTAGATAGTTCAACAAGAGGAGGGGCCGTACCGGACCTGGTGTTGGGTAATGAGCCTGGCCAGCGGACTAACCATTCAGTGGGTGAGCAGTGCCCACAGCTTCTTAAGCTATAGATAAGGATAAATATGGATCTTGCAGAAGAGTATTAAATTGGGACAGGGCAAACTGCGAGAGTATTAGTCAGGAATTAAGGAGAGTTAATTGGGAGCTGCTGTTTCTGTGCAAGTCAATAATTGATATGTGGAGGGTTTTTAAAGACAACTGAACAGCATAAAGGGCAGGTATGTTCCAGTCAGAAGGAAGGACAAGGGTGTTAAGGTAAGAGAACCTTGGATGTCAAAGGCAAGTGATGAATTCAGTCAAGGAAAAAGAAAGCTAGAATCAAACAGGATTATAAAGAAGCCAGAAGAGAACTCAAAGGGAATTGGGAAAGTCAGAAACGCTCATGAAAAGTTCTTGGCAAATAGGACTAAAGAGAATCCCAAAGCATTCAAGAGCACGAAGATAACTTGGGAGAGGGTAGGACCACTCAAGGGTGAAGGGGGAAATATATGCTTGGATGTGGTTGAGGTCCTTAATGAGTACTTTACATCACTATTTACCAAGAAGAAGGATGTGGTGGAAAGGGAGATTAGTGGCAAAGGTTTTAATATCCTAGAGCATTTTATGGTAAAGGAGGAGGGAGTGTTGGGTCTTTTAAAGAACATTAAGGTGGTTAAGTTCCTGAAGCCTGATCAGATATACTCCAGGTTACTGAGAGGGGCAAGAGATAAGATTGTCTGGGCCTTGATCAATATCTTTGTGCACTTTCTAGGCGCAGTTGAGTAGCTAATGTTGTTCCATTATTTAAGAAGGGAACCTGGAATAATTCTGGAAATTATTGACCACTAAGTCTCACCTATGTGGTAGGGAAGTTACTGGAGAGAATTTTGAGGGATAGGGTTTATGAGCATTTGGAAAACCATACCCCGGTTAGGGAGAGCCAACTTAGCTTTCTGTGGGACAAGTGATGTCTTACTAACTTGATTGAATTTTTGACAAGGGGATGAGGGTAATTGATAAAGGCCGAGTTGTGGATGTTGTCTGGTGTTTGACAAGGAACACTCGTGGGAGGATCATCCAGAAGATTAAGATGATGGGAACCATTGAGAATTGGCTGTTTGGGTTCCGAACTGGCTTGCCCAATCGTGACAGAGGGTAGTGGCCAAAGGGACTTATTCTGGCTGATCACTGGGGTTCTGCAGTGACCTGTACTGGGATCTCTGCTGTTTGTAATAAATGATCTAAATGAAAATGTAGATAGATGGGTTAATAAGCTTATATCTGATATAAAGGTTGCTGACTGGCTGCATTATGGCCTGGTATGGGAACACCAATACCTTTTTTGAGTGGAAAATCCTACAAAAGGTAATGGATTCGGCCCGGTACATCATGGGTAGAACCCTCCCAACCATTGAACACATCTACATGAAACATTGCCGTAGAAAAGTTGCATCCATCATCAAAGATCCTCACCATCCAGGCCACGCTTTTTTTTTCTCACTTCTGTCATCAAGTAGAAAGTACAAGTGCCTCAGGACTTGCACTACCAGGTTCAAGAACAATTACTACCCCTCAACCATCAGGCTCTTGGGGGGGGGGGCACTCTTTCTACTTATGGAATTCCCATAACCAATGGTCTCACTTTAGGGACTCTATCTGAATATTTCATGCTCTTTATTGCTGTTATATCTGCATTTGCACAGTTTGTTGTTCATTGATCCTGTTTACAGTTACTGTTCTATAGATTTGCTCAGTATGCCTACAGAAAAAGAATCTCAGAGTTGTGTGTGGTAGCATGTATGTACTCTGACAATAAATTTTACTTTGAATTTTGAACTTTGAATTTTGAAGATTGGTGTTGTGGATAGCAGAGAAGATTGGCAAAGAATACAGTGAGATAGAGATCAGTTACAGATATCAACAGAGAAATGGGAGATGGATGTAACCTAGCCAAACATGAAGTGTAGAGGCAAGATCCTTAATAGTGTTAATGAGCAGAGGGATCTTGGTGTTCAAGTTCAAGAAGGTATATGGCAATCTTGTCTTTATTAGTCAAGGTATGAGTTCAAAAGTTAGGAAATTATGTTACAGCTTTATAGAACTCTAGTTAGCTGCTTCTGGAGAATTGCATTATAGGAAGGATGGCAAAGCTTTGGAGAGGGTGCAGAAGAGATTTACTCGGGTGCTTCCTGGAATAGAGGGCAGATACCATTAGGAGAGATTGGACAAACTTAGCTTCTGCCACCAGAGAGAACAACCTGAGGGGGAGATCTGAGAGAGATTTAAGACCGAGTGGCAATGATAGAGTAGACAGACAGTGTTTTACTTCAGACGTTCCAAAACCATGCACTTGAGGTTAGAGGGTGTAAGTTCAAAGGAGATGTTAGGTCCAGGTTTTTTTACACAGAGGAGTGGGTGCGTGAAATGCACTTCCTGGAGTGGTGGTAGAGGCACGTACATTAGAGACCTTTAAGAGGTGTTTGGATGGTCACATGGGTGTGAGGCGAATAGAAGGATATGGACTTTGTGTAGGCAGAGGGGATTATTTTAGTCAGCTATTTGATTGGTTTGGCACAACATTGTGGGCTGAAGCGCCTGTCCTGTGCTGTACTGCTCTATGTTCTACTGCTCTATTTTATGAAAAAGACAAAGATTTTAAACATGTTTTGCTGCATTTTACTGATACTAAATTGGGACAGTACGGTAGCGTAATGGTTAGCACAGTGCCTTATAGTACCAGCAACCCAGGTTCCAATTCCTGCCTGCGTCTGTAAGGAGTTTGTACTTTCTCCCCATGACCACATAGATTTCCTCTGGGTGCTCTTGTGTCCTTCCCCAGTTAGCAGGTTATTTGGTCACTGTAAGTTGTCCTGTGATTAGGCTAGGATTAAATTGGGGGAATGCTGGGTGGCGCGGCTCAAAGGGCCGGAAGGGTCTATCTCACACTGTATCTCAATAAATAAAAAAAATAAATAATTGGAACAATTGGGCAAGTAGTAAATTTCTTTTGGCCACCTTTTCTTTTATGTGAAGCCTGAGTAACTCTGGGGACAAGAGAATGGACTGCAGTGTGGAAGTCTCAAAGGGTGATGGGTTGAAAGTCCCATTAATGGACCAAAATTACATTACAAGATTCCCAGTTCCTGCTACCACTGGGTGACCCGCTGCAGTGTTGTGATCATTTTGCCTTTTGTCTTGGGATTCCGACATTATGTTTTTACTTGAAGAAAATGAAAGTGGCTGCTTTGAAGTTCCTGCTTCCAAATCAGCCTCCGCTTATTTGGATTAATGACGTTGGTTCTAAATGTTAACTGCCCCAGAAAAAAAGCTATAGCTTATTAATAATTACATTGACATTTGTTTAAAATGAACTTTCAGTTTTTCCCGAGTCACTAATAACTGATCTTTTTATTTCTCATCTCCAGCAATACCCCCCATTATCATGAATGCTTTGGAAAAGAAGGCATTTTTAAAGGTAATTTATTTCTTATGTATGCAGGTGTAAGTGCTGAATCGAATATTGTTTTGAAGAAAGGGCTGATTTAGAAATTGCCCTATGGTGGAGGGGGGGGGGGAACGTCCCATAGTCCTATTGTCCTATGACTGCAGGGATATACCCGAGATCCTGACATCGGTTGTGAAAGAAGTTGCCAGTCCACATTGTTCTTAAAGGCTTTTGTCAGGTTTAATTCCTGCTGTTTCACTCGCTTATAGTTGAAGTTCTGGCAATCTAAAAATTTGCAATAGTATCTCAAAACATTGTTCAGGTTCCTTTCCCATGGATTAGCCGAGAATGCAAGGGCAACTCATATGAAGGTCAATATCTGGGGAGTTGGTCTTTATGGTCTATGGTCTTTCACTGGTTCTATTATAGTTATTATTCTATTATGGATTTATTGAGTATGCCTGCAAGAAAATGCATCTCAGTATTGTGTGTGGTGATATATATGTGCTTTGATAATAAATTTACTTTGAGCTTTTGCTTCAAAGTGAGAAGGTTTTATAGTGTACCGACAGAATGTTTTGCTCTGGGGACATCTGCTCTCAGTATATGCAGTAGACACTTCACCTGCAGTATTCCTTACAGATTTATTTATCTTCTTGTGACCCTGCAGCATCACAAAGATTGGTCTAAAGCACAACATGCGGAAGGACCATAAATCCTGGCCTCTGTTTTGCTCTGTATTTAAGGCAGAAGTTCCACGAATTCCTCAGTTAATGGAAGGGGTCGATAGCATAAATAGGGTTGGAAAGCCCTGGTTTAAAATGACATGGTTGAATTTTTTTTAACTCTCCATGGACACAAATATCTTTTCTGTAGAAATAGTCTGATAGGACCCAGGTTCCTTCTGCATTCCCACCTACTCCCTCTGCTCATCAACTGCACACTCCTTTCACTGGGTTCTTGCTCCCCTCTCCCATCCAGTCCACTCATTACCTTCCTACCTAATCAGATTCCATAATCTGCAGCCGTTTGCTGCCTGCACCCATCTCCAATCTCCAATCTCCAATCTCCTCTCCTCTCCCCTACCGGACTCCATCTGCCAATCCTTCTCTTACCCTGGATCCACATATCATTTGCGAGATCGTGCCCCTCGATGCTTATCTCCGTTCTCTTTCAGTCCAGATGAAAGATCTCAGCCTGAAGCATTGTCCAATTTCCTCCACAGATGCTGTCTCACTCACTGGTAGAATATAGCTTATAGTTTTGTTACGGATTCATTATAGGAAGAATGTGAATGCTTTGGAGAGGCTGCAGAGGAGATCTATTCATTTATTTGGTCTTATTTATTTAGAACAGTGGTTCCCAAACTGTTTCATGTTACCACCCCCTTGGCTCTCAGACCATACCCCCAGTGTCCCCCCTCCTTTTCTGACCACTACATTAAAACTATAAAGAGTTTTGATTCACGAAACACTATGAAAGAAAATAGGAATTGTAAATTCAAAGCAGTGACATAGTTGCAAAAATTATTCAAATCTATTTAAAACCACAAATAAAATTATGTCTTTATTTAATTAGAGTAAAAACAAATTTTGTCACTATTTTAGGGTGTATATTAGGATTCCAACTATTCACGACTTAATTGCTTTTTCACCTTTCAATGAGATGGATGGGCTTGGTACAGTGATACCAGCTTCTCAACATCAGGCTGACTGTCAGTCAGAAGGAGTCCCAGATCCCCACATTCAGTAACTTGCAGTCTGTTTTGTTGCTTTGAAAGAAATTGGGGGACAGCACTCAAACTGCCCTCCACTATATATGATGTTAGAAAGGCAGTTAAGAACATTTTGACCTTTTTCACACTGCAGGATAGTGTTCAAAGATTTATTTCTGCAGCCAGAAGTCTTCTGTATGATTTTTTTTCTGAACCTGGGCTTCAGCTCAAAGTCACTTTGTAGTGAGATCAGTTCTTCCAGCATCCTTCCTGTTAACTTTTCATTACAAGTGTTCAAGAAGAAAATTATTACCCAATCTGGAATTTGGATCGAGAGAAGATCCTGAAATCTCTCTGACATGTCTTTATGCAGCTCACCCAGGTGGGCACAGTATACTTGAAGATCGCCTGGTATTCTTCCTTTCTCTTCCAACTCAGAGGCTCCAAAAATGGAAAAGGTTGTGACTGCCAAAGTTGCACGTAAATAGGGTTAACTTGGACAGAAATGTGGAGATGGCTGATTTGACTTTGATGAGATTCACATAATTTCCTTTCAGTTGAAGATTGATTTCATTAAAGTTGCTGAGTAATTCTGACAAATAAGTAATATGCCTAAAAATTATAGGAATATTATATGCCTACAATATTCTGAGTTAATTACTGAATGAAGCATTTGAGTCTTCAGCAAATTTTATCACAGTTGCAAAGAGTGCATAAAAGCATCTCAGGCAGTTTCCTTTAGAGAACCTTCTGAATTTTGTATGTTGCAATACAAAGCTCCAGAAATAGTTGAAAATTTGTAGCATGGGACTTGGTTTTATTTACCGCTGTGATAACAGTATTTAATGATTTGTGAGGTTTTTTGTCACAAGATATTGTCTGTGAATTATACAGTGAATGGTAAAGACATTAGATGTAGCATTTTTGTAGAGTAATAACCCCACGGCGGTGTCCTGTCATTGATGGTGCCCTATCTGTTGCACAATTAAGAATGTTAGTGAGTGGAATGTCCTTCTCATTTGGAAAAAATGCTCAACGGCCTGAAATATTGATTTTCCCCTTCATATCTGTTTCTAGTCCCCTTGCAAGTAACACCTCTTGAACAATGCTTTCATCTTTTATTAAGCATAACCAAGGAGCAAAGTCTGGTAAAGTTGACTCATCCAACTGCAGAGCAAATTCTTTTGTCCTATGTTGCACAATGCATCTTGCACGTTCTCAGACAACGCAACGGATTTGTTGCTGAGCAACATTGCTCTATTTGGTCTGGTCACTTATGCAAGACCATACTCAGAACCTCCCTTACTTCTGGCAGAATCAGTTCTTCTCCAATTGTATGGTGCTTTACAGATTTAGCAATGAAATGTTGTATGAAGTAAACAAACCATCACTGTTTTGTTGTGAAGTGCTGGCAAGCATGTTTTGAAGTGACAAACACAAAATGCTGGAGGAACTCAGCAGGTTTAGCAGCATCTATGGAAATTCCTTCCCCTCCGTCTAACTTCTCGTCCTTTATTCCTTCCCCTCCGTCTAACTTCTCGTCCTTTAGTCCTTCCCCTCCCTCTAACTTCTTGTCCTTTATTCCTTCCCCTCCCTCTGACTTCTCGTCCTTTATTCCTTCCCCTCCCTCTAACTTCTTGTCCTTTATTCCTTCCCCTCCATCTAACTTCTTGTCCTTTATTCCTTCCCCTCCGTCTAACTTCTTGTCCTTTATTCCTTCCCCTCCGTCTAACTTCTTTTCTTGGTTTCTGCCCTCTTTTTTTTCCAGTCCTGATGAAAGCTGTTGGCCTGCAATAAAGGTTTATTCACCTTTCTAGATGCTGAGTTCCTGTAGCTCAGGGGTTCCCAACCTTTTTCATGCCATGGACCAAGCAAGGAGTTTATGGAGCCCAAGTTTTGCATGTTGCTCAAGACTTCCAGCATCTGTAGAACCTCTTGTATTTAAATAACTATAACAGCACTAAGATCAATGGAGCATTCTTTCCACTGCGCTGTGATCACTGGAATATATTATGCATATTCATTTTATAAATACTATAATAGGGAACGTTCATATTAACTTTATTTTATTTTGTTCCAGCGTTTCCCAGTGTTCAGTGCCCCGATTCAGGTTGGGCTAGTGGGCCTTTGGTGAGTCACATTTCTGTTTAATATTTCCAGGTATAAACTTGATTATTCCTCTTAAATAACATGCCCCACTAATTTCATAAACACTTTATTGCTTTATCTGATACTTGAATCCTAATATCCAAGGTTGCGCTTATTGCATCTATTACTGGATGCAATTCTTTGTTGGGTTGTTACTCTGCAGTGTTTGCCATACAGTTAATCACGGGTAAGCCTGTATGCTTTACCCCAGAAGATTACTTTTGTTGTTATATTCTATTTTCAATCTAGCAAAGACATGCTGTCCGAGTAGTAACTTGAAGTCTGCCATGCTGAAAGGATAGTCGCAGGATTATAAGAGAGAATGGTAGAGTGCTTGGAGCACCGTTCAACAATGTTAATAGTGTTGCTTGAGAAAGCAGACAGTATTCTTCATATATTTATTTAACAGTGTTACCATTAGCAGTAGATTAAACAGTCAAGGGATTTGC
This sequence comes from Mobula birostris, assembly GCF_030028105.1. Lineage (NCBI taxonomy): Eukaryota > Metazoa > Chordata > Chondrichthyes > Myliobatiformes > Myliobatidae > Mobula > Mobula birostris. The sequence goes on along the minus strand of NC_092390.1, from coordinate 6,492,249 downwards.
CTGGATAACATATGAATATGCAAGAAGGGATGTTAGTGACCCATCAGATACTGAAGAAGCTGATAAATTACATGGAAATGTATCACTGCATTAAACCAGTGATTATCTCAAAAGGAAATTTAATGAGTGAGGCAGTGCACAGTTTTTGAGTGTATGCAAGAGACAGAGAAAAATCTCAGTCACAGCAAATGAGGGACTTTTACCGTACATTCGAGCAGTGAAGCGTGGAAGATTTAAAAGGAACAGAGCCTCATACAGCGGGCAGCGTAGTTTGCGGGCTGCGGAGTGAGCCGGGAGCAGAGTGAAGGCTTAAGGGCTTCGGCTCAACGGGCTTAGGTGGAGATGGGCGAGTCGAGGAAGGTTTGGTATTCATTTTTTGTTGTTATTTGAGGAGAGGGGCAGTATGAGTGTGAGGGCAGTTTGTTGTTCTCGGTGCCGGATGTGGGAGGTCCTGGAGTCTCCAAGCCTCCCGGATGTCCACATCTGTGCCAGGTGCGCCGAGATGCAGCTCCTAAGAGATCGCGTTAGGGAACTGGAGCTGCAGCTCGATGACCTTCGTCTGGTCAGGGAGAGTGAGGAGTTGATAGAGAGGAGTTACAGGCAAGTGGTCACACAGGGGCCACAGGAGGCAGACAAGTGGGTCACGGTTAGGAGGGGGAAGGGGTAGAGTCAGGTAATAGAGAGTACCTCAGTGGCTGTGCCCCTTGACAATAGGTACTCCTGTTTGAGTACTGTTGGGGTGGACAGCTTACCTGGGGGAAGCAACAGTGGCCGTGCCTCCGGCACAGAGTCCGGCCCTGTAGCTCAGAAGGGTAGGGAAAGGAAGAGGAGGGCAGTTGTGATAGGGGACTCGATAGTAAGGGGGTCAGGTAGCCGAATCTGTGGATGCAGTCCAGAGACCCAGATGGTAGTTTGCCTCCCTGGTGCCAGGGTCCGGGATATTTCTGATCGTGTCCAAGATATCCTGAAGTGGGAGGATGAGGAGCCAGAAGTCGTGGTACATATAGGTACCAGTGACATAGGTAGGAAAAGGGAAGAGGTCCTGAAAGGAGAATATAGGGAGTTAGGAAGGGAGTTGAGAAAAAGGACCGCAAAGGTAGTAATCTCGGGATTACTGCCTGTGCCACGCGACAGTGAGAGTAGGAATGCAATGAGGTGGAGGATAAATGCGTGGCTGGGGGATTGGAGCAGGGGGCAGGGATTCAAGTTTTTGGATCATTGGGACCTCTTTTGGCGCAGGCGTGACTTGTACATAAAGGACGGGTTACACTTGAATCCTAGGGGGACCAATATCCTGGCGGGGAGATTTGCGAGGGCTACTGAGGTGACTTTAAACTAGAATGGTTGGGGGGTGGGAATCAAATTAAAGAGTCTAGGAGAGAGGAGGTTAGTTTACAAAAGGGGGATGGGAACCAGTGCAGAGAAACAGAGGGGTGTAAAATGAGGGTAGAAGCAAAAAGTAGTAAGGTGAAAAGTAAAAGTGGCAGGCCGGCAAATCCAGGGCAAAAATCAAAAAGGGCCACTTTTCAACATAATTGTATCAGGGCTATGAGTGTTGTAAAAGCGAGCCTGAAGGCTTTGTGTGTCAATGCAAGGAGCATTTGTAACAAGGTGGATGAATTAAAAGTGCAGATTGTTATTAATGAATGTGATATAGTTGGGATCACAGAGACATGGCTCCAGGGTGACCAAGGATGGGAGCTCAACATTCAGGGATATTCAATATTCAGGAGGGATAGACATGAAAGAAAAGGAGGTAGGGTAGCATTGCTGGTTAGAGAGGAGATTAACGCAATAGAAAGGAAGGACATTAGCCGGGAGGATGTGGAATCGATATGGGTAGAGCTGCATAACAATCAGAGGCGGAAAACACTGGTGGGAGTTGTGTACAGGCCACCTAACGGTAGTAGTGAGGTTGGGGATGGTACTAAACAGGAAATTAGAGATGTGTGCAATAAAGGAACAGCAGTTATAATGGGTGACTTCAATCTACATATAGATTGGGTGAACCAAATTGGTAAGGGTGCTGAGGAAGAGGATTTCTTGGAATGTATGAGGGATGGTTTTTTGATCCAACATGTCAAGGAACCAACTAGAGAGCAGGCTATTCTGGACTGGGTATTGAGCAATGAGGAAGGGTTAATTAGCAATCTTGTCGTGAGAAGCCCCTTGGGTAAGAGTGACCATAATATGGTGGAATTCTTCATTAAGATGGAGAGTGACATAGTTAATTCAGAAACAAAGGTTCTGAACTTAAAGAGGGGTAACTTTGAAGGTATGAGACGTGAATTAGCTGATAGACTGGCAAATGACACTTAAAGGGCTGACAGTGGATATGCAATGGCAAGCATCTAAAGATCGCATGGATGAACTACAACAATTGTTCATCCCAGTTTGGCAAAAGAATAAATCAAGGAAGGTAGTGCACCCGTGGCTGACAAGGGAAATTAGGGATAGTATCAATTCCAAAGAAGAAGCATACAAATTAGCCAGAAAAAGTGGCTCACCTGAGGACTGGGAGAAATTCAGAGTTCAGCAGAGGAGGACAAAGGGCTTAATTAGGAAGGGAAAAAAAGATTATGAGAGAAAACTGGCAGGGAACATAAAAACTGACTGTAAAATTTTTTATAGATATGTGAAAAGAAAAAGATTGGTTAAGACAAATGTAGGTCCACTACAGACAGAAACAGGTGAATTGATTAGGGGAGCAAGGACATGGCAGACTAATTGAATAACTACTTTGGTTCTGTCTTCACTAAGGCGGACATAAATAATCTTCCGGAAATAGTAGGGGACAGAGGGTCCAGTGAGATGGAGGAACTGAGGGAAATACATGTTAGTAGGGAAGTGGTGTTAGGTAAATTGAAGGGATTAAAGGCAGATAAATCCCCAGGGCCAGATGGTCTGCACCCCAGAGTGCTTAAGGAAGTAGCCCAAGAAATAGTGGATGCATTAGTGATAATTTCTCAAAACTCTTTAGATTCTGGACTAGTTCCTGAGGATTGGAGGGTGGGTAATGTAACCCCACTTTTTAAAAAAGGAGGCAGAGAGAAACCGGGGAATTATAGACCGGTTAGCCTAACATTGGTGGTGGGGAAAATGCTAGAGTCAGTTATCAAAGATGTGATAACAGCACGTTTGGAAAGCGGTGAAATCATCGGACAAAGGCAGCATGGATTTGTGAAAGGAAAATCATGTCTGACGAATCTCATAGAATTTTTTCGTGTTGTAACTAGTAGCGTGGATAGGGGAGAACCAGTGGATGTGGTATATTTGGATTTTCAAAAGGCTTTTGACAAGGTCCCACACAGGAGATTAGTGTGCAAGCTTAAAGCGCACGGTATTGGGGGTAAGGTATTGATGTGGATAGAGAATTGGTTAGCAGACAGGAAGCAAAGAGTGGGAATAAACGGGACCTTTTCAGAATGGCAGGCAGTGACTAGTGGGGTACCGCAAGGCTCAGTGCTGGGACCCCAGTTGTTTACAATATATATTAATGACTTAGATGAGGGAATTAAATGCAGCATCTCCAAGTTTGCAGATGACATGAAGCTGGGTGGCAGTGTTTGCTGTGAGGAGGATGCTAAGAGGATGCAGGGTGACTTGGATAGGTTGGGTGAGTGGGCAAATTCATGGCAGATGCAATTTAATGTGGATAAATGTGAAGTTATCCACTTTGGTGGCAAAAATAGGAAAACAGATTATTATCTGAATGGTGGCCGATTAGGAAAAGGGGAGGTGCAATGAGACCTGGGTGTCATTATACACCAGTCATTGAAAGTGGGCATGCAGGTACAGCAGGCGGTGAAAAAGGCGAATGGTATGCTGGCATTTATAGCGAGAGGATTCGAGTACAGGAGCAGGGAGGTACTACTGCAGTTGTACAAGTCCTTGGTGAGACCACACCTGGATTATTGTGTGCAGTTTTGGTCCCCTAATCTGAGGAAAGACATTCTTGCCATTGAGGGAGTACAAAGAAGGTTCACCAGTTTGATTCCTGGGATGGCAGGACTTTCATATGATGAACGACTGGATCAACTAGGCTTATACTCGTTGGAATTTAGAAGATTGAGGGGGGATTTTACTGAAACGTATAAAATCCTAAAGGGATTGGACAGGCTAGATGCAGGAAGATTGTTCCCGATGCTGGGGAAGTCCAGAACGAGGGGTCACAGTTTGAGGATAAAGGGGAAGCCTCTTAGGACCGAGATTAGGAAAAACTTCTTCACACAGAGAGTGGTGAATCTGTGGAATTCTCTGCCACAGGAAACAGTTGAGGCCAGTTCATTGGCTATATTTAAGAGGGAGTTAGATATGGCCCTTGTGGCTAAAGGGATCAGGGGGTATGGAGGGAAGGCTGGTACAGGGTTCTGAACTGGATGATCAGCCATGATCATACTAAATGGCGGTTCAAGCTCGAAGGGCCAAATGGCCTACTTCTGCACCTATGTTCTATGTTTCTATTCAATGATCATGTCTGTCTCGGCTCTTTGAAACAACTATCCATTTAGTTCCACATCAAAGTTGCTGGTGAACGCAGCAGGCCAGGCAACATCTCTAGGAAGAGGTACAGTCGATGTTTCAGGCTGAGACCCTTCATCAGGACTGACAATGGGTCTTGGCCTGAAACATTGACTGTACCTCTTCCTAGAGATGCTGCCTGGCCTGCTGTGTTCACCAGCAACTTTGATGTGTGTTGCTTGAATTTCCAGCATCTGCAGAATTCCTCGTGTATCCATTTAGTTCCACTTGCTTGTCCTTTACGCCATTCAAATTATTGCTTTTCCCAAGTCCCTTTTCAAAACATGCAAGTGTTCTGTTTCCACTACTCACTGATCTCGTGCTGACCTCTGTTTCCACTTGCAAGGCTATTTAGACTGTAGTTATCATAAGTGGCTTGTTGCCAATAATCCATCATTTGCCTTTTATACTATTTAATGGTTATTAGGTAGAGTCACAGAACATTAAAGCACAGAAACAAGCTCTTTGGCCCATCTAGTCCATGCCAAACTATTATTCTACCTAGTCCAAATGACCTGCACCTGGACCATACCCCTACTATCCAAGTACCCAGCAAACCTATGTTGTCAGTCTTAGAAATTCTTGGGTGCATTTAGCGGTACCAAATTAATATGCTAATTAGCCAAAGAGCTTTAGAGTGTTGTTTTCATTCACTTAACAATTAACAGTAGTGTTTAGGCAACATTTGCAAATAAAAACTCAGAAATAAGTTAATAGTCTTAAAAAAAAACATAATCTTTTTAGATCTTGTGCTGGTTTTTCCTGGATAAATTCTGTGAAAGTTTGCTCATGCGTCATATTAGCTGGTAGAAATAATCCTGAATCAAGGCACCAGGAATTGTCGGTATTATCCACTTCAGTTCTCTGTATGCAGCATAGATCTGTATTTCTTACATGGCCAGAGGGAGAAGGAATTTGTGTGCTTCATGGTTGTAGCCGCTTCGAGGAACAGTTAGTGACTGCACTAAGCCAGTAGCAATAATAATTATAATTAACAGCATCCTGTGATCATAACATTAACTGTTCACTTAATAACCTGTCCTGCAAACGACTTGCATAAGGTGCAGGCGTGAGGAGATTGAATTATTGAGTTAGTGAGGTAATACTGATCATAATCTATACTTAAATATTATACACATTTGTTTTTGCTTATGTACTCTTCAAGATTTATGATTGTTTAATGTCATTTCCAGTACACGAGTGTAAAGGAGAACGAAATAATTGGTACTATGGATCCGATGCAGCATAAAAAACACGAAAGATAACAAATACAATAATAATAAAACACAATAAATATAAATACGTAAGATAGCTTACATTGATTGTACGTCTATAAAATGACACTAGGCACAGGAGTGTCTGTATATAAGGTGACTGACAAGAAACAAATCAGTGGTGGTTGGGGGTTGTGTAGGGGTGGATTAGCGGGTGGAGGTGTTGATCAGCTTTACTGCTTGGTGAAAGCTACTGTTTTTGAGTCTGGTGGTTCTGGCGTGGATGTTACATAGCCTCCTCCCATCATGTCCTTTCCCAGCACCTTTCTCTGTATATGTGCTTGATGGTGGGTTGGCTGAATTTGTGAATCCTTGTCTTACGTTCTGAAATTCTGATCAATCAAGTATAGGCATTACATAGTAGGCCATGTAAATAACACAGTAAATTTAGTTCTCCATTGTTTTAGTCATATTGCTATAACCTACCCATTTTCAGTGGACTATCAATCAATTAATACAGTAGTTAACAAAAATGAAAAAAAACAAGCTAAACTGAAGGTGATGAAAATCTGATGTAAAACCAGAAAATGCTGGAAATCTTCAGGAAGTTGGGCAATATCTGTAGAGGGAAAAAGAGAGCTGATGTCCCCGTCCCTTATTTGCAGCCAATCCAGGTGAAAATTGTCGACCCAAAACATTTACTGTCCATTTCCCTCCACAGATGGTGCCTGAGCTGCCAGCGTCTGCCGTCTCTTGTGTCTTTTCTCTGAGTATTTTCACCATTGTTTGTTTTTGATAGGCTTACATGTACTGTAGATTCAGAACAACATTACTGACTAGTGTTCTTTCTCCCACCCCTTAGCTTGGTCTTTGCCACTCCTCTATGCTGTGCACTTTTTCCACAAAAAAGGTACGTAACCTTTTCATTGTTTCCCATCACATTTCCATTTGTAAGTAGTCATCAACTATAGTTTAATCTAAATATAGACTCTACTTGCTGTGTTGTGATAGGCGTTGATTCTTTTTGTGCTTGTTTGTCACATTACTGTTGTCCAGTGTCACTGCTCATTTCGACGTTGGCTGAGATACACCAGGCTTTGTCTTAGTCAACCCCACCGGGCAGTGTGGTACCTCCCTGGGAAGTGGTCATAAAGACAAGCCCCCAAGCAAATATTTTTCAGAGCGTATGCCCAAACTAGTGATGATCTTCCAAACAAAATTTTCTCACATGCCATGGCATATTTAAGCAGTGATTTCATCGGTTAATGATTAGTAACAATAATTATGCACTTTTAAAGGAAAAAGGTTAGGTTCTATTGCTTATTGATGTATATTCATTGTTTACTATTAATAAAAGTATAAGAGACATTGAAATAAATGAAACATTCTAGAAAGCTTGTTGAAATTAACATTAATCTTTTATAAAGACAATTGATCAATAATATTTCTAAATAGTATTATTGTAATTATACTGATAGATTCACTAGTTCTGTGAATATTTCAAAACTTATCCAATGTCACATATTCTAACCATCTAACTGGTGCCAAGCCTGTGTGAGACGTTTCCTGTGCCAATATCTCACTGCTCTTGGGTTGTTAAAAAAAATCACTGCTTCAATTGGCAGTAAAGATAATCATTATATATCTTTTTACTATGGATGGGATTTAAAGAATCGAGTGGAGGTGCTGCATGCCAACAAAGTTTTCGTAATGCTCTCTTGGATTCATCACCCCTCCCCTAGGCATTTTAAAATTCACTAATTGTACTTTCTTGCCATTCGAGTACAAAGTATCCCTACCCTTTATACATCAGAGGATGATTCGGCTGATGTGCTTGTTCCATTTTGTTTGTTTTTTTTTTGTTCAGGGAGGGTTTGGGGTTCGATGTGCATGTTCCATTTGTTTTTTTGTGTGGGGAGGGAGATTCGGGGGTTGATGTGCCTGTTCTGTTTCATTGTTTTTTTGTGTGGGAGGAGGGATTGGGGAGTTGATGACTGTGCTGCCTTTCTTTCTTTCTTTTGGTTTCATGGCTACCCAGAGAAGAAGAATTTCAAGTTGTATATTTTGATAATAAATGAACCTTTTTACCTTGGACCATTAACAGTGATGAGCAAAAATGTAGTATTCCATTGTAACATCTGTTGGGAACTCTTGTAGTCAGGGTCTGAATATTGAGCGTGAAGAGTCCTGTAGAACAATTTCTGTCTGGAAAGGGTTTCAATTCAATAGGCTTCAATAGGTACATTTAATGTCAGAGAAATGTATACAATGTACATCCTGAAATTCTTCTTCTTCGCAAACATCCATGAAAATAGAGGAGTGCCCCAAAGAATGAATGACAATTAAAAGTTAGAACCCCAACACCCCCCGCCAGCTCCCCCCTCCCACGCACAAGCAGCAGTAAATCAATGAACCCCCCCTCCCCACCAGCAAAAAAAGCAATGGCACCCCCCTACCGAGCACTCAAGCGTGCAGCAAAGCATCAATAAAGACACAGACTTGCAGTAGCCCAAGGACTACTCGTTCACCCAGTAATTCAACATACCACAGGCTTGCTGTCTCTCCTTAATGAGGGAAAAAGGGAAGTCTCCATTTCACAGCAAGAGGGGAGACGTAACAGACAACTCGCTGATTTATGATGTTAAAAGTCTGTTACATCGCTCCTTTCGAGCTCTGTGCCCAAAGAACTCGGGTCTCTGGGCACGCAGCCAGCTCGCTGCTTATGATCTTCTGTCTCCCGTGATGCACCAGTTTTCTGTAGCGGCACTGACCTCAAGTCCGCCCGCCTCCAGAGCCACGAAATCCCAGAACCCTGAAGGCATGCTAGTCTTCTAGGCCGCGTCCTTGGCGTACCGTGAGACCTCGAGAGCAGATCCCGTTTCCGCAAAGATCTGAAGTCTGCGTGTAACTCCAGGTCAGGGTCTTTAAAAGAACCCTGAAAGGGAAAAGTAAAGATATTAAGGAAATAGAGCTGTTCCCGAAGATGTAAGTAAAGGAGTCGCCATTAGGCGCCGTTGTCCTCCTAAGCTCTGCCCTCATCACGAAACATCTCTCCCAGGGGTGAAGAAAAGGACTAATTACCTTCTAAATGTTACAATCCTGCTAAAAATATTAACAATTAGCTTTATTTGTAACATGTGCATCAAAATATCAAAACATAAATGAAATGCATAATTTGTGTCAGTGACAGTCTGAGGATGTGCTGGGGGAAGCCAGCAAGTACCGCTATGCTACCAATACCAGTGTAGCACGTCTACAACATACCAACCCTTGCCTGTATGTCTTTGGAATATGGGAGGAAAGCAGAGCGTCCAGTTGAAATCCACATGGTCATAGGGAGAACATACAAACTCCTTACCAACCGTGGTGGGAATTGAACCTGGGTTCCTGGAGCTGTAACTGCTACCCTACTGTGCTTCCCGCTAGCAGAGAGCCAGTACTGTACTAGCAGAAAACCAGAGAGCAAAATGCTGAAGAAATGTGATGTTAAACAAAGATGGTAGAAATACTGCACGCCAGCTCCCATGCAGAGGGGTTAAAGTAGGAGTGATCTTTTGGAACCAAGATCTGATTTTGCAACAGATCTATCCAATACAGAACATACTGTATGACTAAGTGGGTCTTCCTGCAGTCAATCAACATAGCCACCAGGTGGTGCTGTTTATTAGCCAGGTATTTTAGCTGCTTGTGTTATATTGCTGTTTATTTTTTATTTATATAAATTTCAAAAATAAAGTTTAGCCCTTTGCCCCAACTCACCCATGCCAAACAAGTTGTCTATCCAAGCTAGTCCTATTTGCTTATGATTGTCTCATAATTCCTCCAAACCTTTCCTATCCATGTGCTTGTGTAAATGTCTTTTTAGTAAATGTACCCATCCCTACCAACTCCTTCTTTCCCTCCCCTCCCCTCACCTTCTGGGGGGCAGGAATAATAGAAACATAGAAAATAGGTGCAGGACTAGGCCATTTGGCCCTTCGAGCCTGCACCGCCATTTATTATGATCATGGCTGATCATCCAACTCAGAACCCCGCCCCAGCCTTCCCTCCATACCCCCGATCCCCGTAGCCACAAGGTCCATATCTAACTCCCTCTTAAATATAGCCAATGAACTGGCCTCAACTGTTTCCTGTGGCAGAGAATTCCACAGATTCACCACTCTCTGTGTGAAGAAGTTTTTCCTAATCTCGGTCCTAAAAGGCTTCCCCTTTATCCTCAAACTGTGACCCCTCGTTCTGGACTTCCCCAACATCAGGAACAATCTTCCTGCATCTAGCCTGTCCAATCCCTTTAGGATTTTATACGTTTCAATCAGATCCCCCCTCAATCTTCTAAATTCCAACGAGTACAAGCCCAGTTCATCCAGTCTTTCTTCATATGAAAGTCCTGCCATCCCAGGAATCAATCTGGTGAACCTTCTCTGTACTCCCTCTATGGCAAGGATGTCATTCCTCAGATTAGGGGACCAAAACTGCACACAATACTCCAGGTGTGGTCTCACCAAGGCCTTGTACAACTGCAGTAGTACCTCCCTGCTCCTGTACTCGAATCCTCTCGCTATAAATGCCAGCATACCATTCGCCTTTTTCACCGCCTGCTGTACCTGCATGCCCACTTTCAATGACTGGTGTATAATGACACCCAGGTCTCATTGCACCTCCCCTTTTCCTAATCGGCCACCATTCAGATAATAATCTGTTTTCCTGTTTTTGCCACCAAAGTGGATAACTTCACATTTATCCACATTAAATTGCATCTGCCATGAATTTGCCCACTCACCCAACCTATCCAAGTCACCCTGCATCCTCTTAGCATCCTCCTCACAGCTAGTCACCGCCTGCCATTCTGAAAAGGTCCCGTTTATTCCCACTCTTTGCTTCCTGTCTGCTAACCAATTCTCCACCCACACCAATACCTTACCCCCAATATCGTGTGCTTTAAGTTTGCACACTAATCTCCTGTGTGGGACCTTGTCAAAAGCCTTTTGAAAATCCAAATATACCACATCCACTGGTTCTCCCCTATCCACTCTACTAGTTACATCCTCAAAAAATTCTATGAGATTCGTCAGACATGATTTTCCTTTCACAAATCCATGCTGACTTTGTCCGATCATTTCACCGCTTTCCAAATGTGCTGTTATCACATCCTTGATAACTGACTCCAGCAGTTTCCCCACCACCGACGTTAGGCTAACCGGTCTATAATTCCCCGGTTTCTCTCTCCCTCCTTTTATAAAAAGTGGGGTTACATTAGCCACCCTCCAATCCTCAGGAACTAGTCCAGAATCTAACGAGTTTTGAAAAATTATCACTAATGCATCCACTATTTCTTGGGCTGCTTCCTTAAGCACTCTAGGATGCAGACCATCTGGCCCTGGGGATTTATCTGCCTTCAATCCCTTCAATTTACCTAACACCACTTCCCTACTAACATGTATTTCGCTCAGTTCCTCCATCTCACTGGACCCTCTGTCCCCTACTATTTCTGGAAGATTATTTATGTCCTCCTTAGTGAAGACAGAACCAAAGTAATTATTCAATTGGTCTGCCATGTCCTTGCTCCCCATAATCAATTCACCTGTTTCTGTCTGCAGGGGACCTACATTTGTCTTTACCAGTCTTTTCCTTTTTACATATTTATAAAAGCTTTTACAGTCCGTTTTTATGTTCCCTGCCAGTTTTCTCTCATAATCTTTTTTCCCCTTCCTAATTAAGCCCTTTGTCCTCCTCTGCTGAACTCTGAATTTCTCCCAGTCGTCAGGTGAGCCACTTTCTCTGGCTAATTTGTATGCTTCTTCTTTGGAATTGATACTATCCCTAATTTCTCTTCAGCCACGGGTGCACTACCTTCCTTGATTTATTCTTTTGCCAAACTGGGATGAACAATTGTTGTAGTTCATCCATGCAACCTTTAAATGCTTGCCATTGCATATCCACCATCAATCCTTTAAGTGTCATTTGCCAGTCTATCTTAGCTAATTCTCGTCTCATACCTTCAAAGTTACCCCTCTTTAAGTTCAGAACCTTTTCCTGGGTGGAAATGTTGCCTCTTTGATCCCTTTTAGATTTTCTTCTCTTACTTAAACCTATGTTCCCATACAATGTTGAACTCAGAATGTCAGCATAATTGATGCCAGATCACTTGCTAACTTAAATTTGACAGCTTTTCAACTAAAGATATTAAGTATTTGTGCAATGGTGGATATAAGGAGTTACTTCACAGATTGGTGATGACTTTATTAGCACGAATGGCTTTTTTGTATTCCTGGCTGAGTACCATTCCCTGAGTTACCCTGAGGTAACTTGTCCTCAGGGATACATGAGCCAAAAAACAAATTCAGACTTGAGCCTCATCAATGAGCCATTTTTGTTAGTGAGCTGAATCTTGTTCATTTGGATATTTCAAACAAAAGAAATTCTGCAGATGCTGGAAATCTAAGCAACAGGCACAAAATGCTGAAGGAACTCAGCAAGCCAGGTAGCATCTACAGAAAAGAATACAGTTAGCGTTTCAGACCGAGACCCTTCATCAGGACTAGGAAAAAAAATGAAGAGTCAGAGTAAGAAAGTGTGGGGAGTGGGGGGCGGGGGAGGAAGAAACACAAGGTGAGAGGTGAAAACAGGAGGGGGAGGGATGAAGTAAAGGGCTGGGAAGTTGATTGATGAAAGAGATACAGGACTGGAGAAGGGGGAATCTGATGGGAGAGGGCAGAAGGCCAAGGGGAAGGAGCACCAGAGGGAAGCGATGGGCAGTTAAGGAGATAAGGTGAGAGAGGGAAATGGGAATGGGGAATGGTGAAGGGGGGAGGGAGAATTACAAGAAGTTCGAGAAACCTATGTTCATGCCATTAGGTAGGAGGCTACCCAGACAGAATATAAGGTGTTGCTCCTCCACCCTGAGTGTGGCCTCATCGTGACAGTAGAGGAGGCCGTGGACTGACATGTCAGAATGGGAAGGGGAAGCGGAATTAAAGTGGGTGGCCACTGGGAGATCCCGCTTTTTCTGACGGATAGTGTAGGTGTTTGGCAAAGCGGTCTCCCATCATTTCCCTCTGGTGCTCCTTCCCCTTGGCCTTTTGTCCTCTCCTATCAGATTCCCCCTTCTCCAGTCCTGTATCTCTTTCACCAATCAACTTCCCAGCTCTTTACTACCCCCCACCCCCGATTTCACCTATCAGCTTGTGGTTCTTCCTCCCCTTCCCCCACTTTCCTACTCCAACCTCTCATCTTTTTTTCCAGTCCCGATGAAGGGTCTCAGCCCGAAACGTTGACTGTACTCTTTTCCGTAGATACTACCTGGCCTGCTGAGTTCCTCTGGCATTTTGTGTAAGTTGATTGAGATATTTTCCAACTCCACCCACACCTGCTTTGGTCATCACTAGCTTTCAATAGCTCTTCCAGTAGCTTTGTCCAATGTCTGTCTGACTATCTCTCCATCAATCTTATCTTTGCCATTACATCAGGAAATTGAGAGGGGCGATCACTCAGCATGACTATGGCACTTGGCGAAATTGCTTTAGGCTGTTCATGCAAGGCTGAAGCCAGAGCAATTTGCTAAATGCCGACCTGATAAGCTAGTTACTTGTCACAGGATCCATCTGAGACAGAAAGAGGGAAAGAAAACTTTTATTATTATATTATTGTTATTGTTTATTGTTATTATTAACTTGTGTCATCTTTTATTTTCCATTTCACAGTTCTATGAAGGTTTCCAGACTCGAACCAGAGCTCCAAGCTCAGATTCAGGCGAGAAGTTCTGCTATTAATGTTGTGTACTTCAACAAGGGCTTATAGGCTGTTGGCACGTTATCAGCCTGGCCAGAATGGTCAACAATTCACTTTTCCAGCAGCAGTAACTTCCCTTCCACGTCTGAAATGATCTTCCTGCAACCTGCCCTTCTCCTAAGTCACCACAGGAGGAAGTATCGTTGCCCAACACAGAAAGATACTAAACAAAGGGAAAACAAGTGACTTGTACCATTGACTACTCTAAATTTCACTCTCTTTGTATATGACCTGGTAGATGTTTAAACATTGAAAATTAGTACTTCCCAGGAGATGAGAATTCCTGATGGGAAACTGAATTTTCAGATGGAATTGCTGAGGTTTTTAAATTACTGGGAGTGTGAGTAAATAAGTTGTACCCAACAGCACTAATTAACAATATGAACACACTTCTGTCAAACTCTCCAACTGCTCAGGGAATCCATAATTCATCCAGTCCATTTCCTGCTGGTGCAGTTTAAACTTAGAACCTTCCATATGCATTTTCTCCACAGCAAATTCAACAAAAGGATCACAAATACATCAGCACTCTGCTGATTTTGTTGTCTTGCATACCCCCCTGATTTGCAGTCAGTTTGATTTCATCATTTTAAAATATTACTGTGTATGTTTGCTTTGGTTCACAGCCCTTCTTACTTTCTCACCTTTTCAGACTTTGAGACTACTTACTATGGGTAGCAGGGAACTAGCTTCCATTTTAGACAGCACCCATTGCGTTTACATTTAATTAGTTTTGCAGTCTGTTCTGGGAGGAGTCTTCATTCTGCACTTGCACAAGATTCTACTTTGACCGGAAAATTCACATCCAGCACTACTGATGATTTTAAATCTTGGAATAACCAAGACGTTGTGATCTTTTCCTGCTCCGTCAAAGCAGTAACTTAATTGATTCTACATTTTCTGATTTACTACAGTAGATGCTTCAGAGAGTGTAGTTGAACACAGCAGAAGAAAACAGAACTAGGGCACCTTAAGGCTACCCCACCATTCAGTATGATCATGCTTGATCGAAGATGGCCTCTTTGTCAACCAGATCCCTACAGCTCTCAATTCCTCAATCCTTCAAGTATTTATCTGTCTCCTCCTTAAGTATATCTTACAATCTGCCCTTGGGCGCAGAAAATTCAGGAGATTTATGATTCTCCAAGAGAATGAATTTATACACATCTGAGTTTTGAATGACCAGTTCTTTATTACGTTAATGTACCTCCTTGCTCGTGACTCTCCCAACAGTGAAAGTATCTCGGCATCTACCCCATCAAGTTCTCTTAAGATTATAAGTAGGTTCACTCCTCATACTTCTAAACTTCATGGAGTGCAGACCCAAGAAATTAGTCTCCTTTTGTTTGTGATACTCCGTCCCGATGAAGAATACACGCACATTTTATTTGCTCAAAGGCAAAATCACCAAGGACAGCCCAGCGGAGTATGGGTTCAGAATGGCCTAATGGTAGGCCCATCAGAGTGGTACAGCAAGTAACTGGCCTTTTGCCTGCCTGTGACTTTGTCCATTCTCACTCATCCCATTTCTCATTGAGATCTCCACAGTTCTTTCCTGTTAGCTGAAATTACCTTGGGGATATTTGTAGTGTCTCCACAGTGAAGACTAATGCGCAAAAAAGGACATTATCTGCTTTTTCCTTACTGGTCATTATCAACTCACCTGCCTTATTGTCTGCAGATCCCACACTTAGCTGCCGTTTTCCTGTTTATACATCCATAGTTGTCCATCTTGTTGTTTTGCCATTATACATAGTTTTCTCTTGAAATCAGTTTTGTCCCTTATAAAGTTTTATATTGATGAATCTTAAAAGTTTCCCATTCCTCTGGCTTCCCACCAGCCCTTACATTTTATATACTGTACCTTTCAGTTCAACTTTATCCTTCATATCCTTTGTCTCTTCCTGTTTGTGTCCCGCATACAATTTTCTAAACTTCTCCAAGATGCTTATGACGAGATGGGTAGTGGTACAGACATCAGCATGTGATTGTGATGCTGATTCATGTATCCAACAGTGGCCCTTGGGAAGTTTTGTACATGGAAATCTTGTGGCAACAAGTGTGAAGCATCAAAAAGAAACTGACTGATTTCTCCCATTACAAACAGAGTATCTGTGCGATAATCAACTCTACTTGATGCAAGGAGGAATTTGGACAATAAAACATGGGAACCAAATTAGGCCATTTGGCCCATTGAGTCTGCTCCACCATTTCACCATGGCTGGTTAATTTACTACTGTTGTTTCTCAGATGCCTGGCATGACAGTGCTGCAAGGTCACAGTGAGGGAGACATCTGTCCTTCCTGGCTATCTCAACTGTCCAAGCATGCTGAAATACGGATTATATAATAGTGCTGTGTGGCCTCATACATATTTGAATAAGGGTACACAAAGACCTTGTGGACTGCACTCGAACTCTTGCTGAAATCCCTGGCCATAGTCCAGATTATATGAGGTAGCTCAAAACATTTTAATACATTCTACTTTTGAAAGCCAGAAGTAGAAAGGTTGTGATATTTTTGTTTAAAACTGTGTAATAAGTGAATTACAGGTAGTTGATTATTGGTGTTCCATACGTCAATGAGTGAGGGAGTTGTAAAATTAAAAGTAAAAAGCAGTTTATTATTTTTACAGTAATTGTCAGGTGTATTGTAAGCAGATTTTCCTTGGGGATTAAAAAGTTGATGATCATAAGGGTACCAGTCACTTTGAAACCACATGCTTCTTAGTTAACCAACACCCCCCCCCCCCAATTGGGCTTCGAAGTCTTTGAATGAAATAAGCAGTACTACAGCTGAAAACAGCAGCATCTAATATAGCACCAACCTCTGAACAAATGGGCCTAGGGAATGGAAGCAGGACTGTTCCATCTTGCCTCCTGAGCCTGCTCTGCCAGTTGGCTGATCTGATCTCCTGACTTCACTCTCTTCCTCACTGCCCATATTCCACAAATGCACCTAGATAAGAGTTAAGCATGTGGAAAAGATCCAAAGATTTGGCTTATTTATATATTCTTTGCCCTAGGTTGCTAGAATTGCACACTTTCCACATTCTGTATCAGGGTGTTTCCAAAGTTTTTCTTTTTTCAGTGAAGTCTAATCGTCTAACATGACATCATTCTACAAGCTTTTAAGGGGAACAAAAATTAAGAATCATTAAGTTAATTGATTTTCAACCAAAGCGTTCTCTAATGTAGGATCTGTCTTGGTTCCTGTGGGTTTAGGCCAATGCACGCTGGGTCTACACTGAAGATCAAGGGGCTTCTATGTATAACAATTGTCAAAGTTGACATTGCCAGCTTTGGCCATTGCCATTGGAAAAGAGGTGCCTCTCTTCAATCTACGGACTCCACACAACACGTGCCTGTAGGATCTATGGGGCAACCCCCAGTCAGAATCACCCACTGTTGACCATTCCTGGTTTGGCACTGTTGGCCTCCTCACTTACCTCGCCCCAGCACTCAGTGGAAAGGGTTACCAGAGAGGATCAGGAACCACCAAACCTGCTGAAGCTCAGGGTCCAAGAGGAAACTCGTTTCTAGAACTATTTAGCATGTATATTAATGCTATGTAAAAATTTCCTACTGCTATAAACAACGTGTGATGTAAAATCAAAAATGTGTGGTGGGATGCAATACTGAAAATATCATTGAAAGTGTTGGGGATATAGTTACTGACTAATGCAAATGAACCTCTATAAAACTGTCCAGAAGTCATCTGCAAGTCCCAGTTCTTCACACCAGGAAGATCATGAGCTGTAAGTCAAGTGCTCTCCTGATTTCTTGATTTATACACTTGGCAGGAAGCTGTTTATTCCTAATTATTTGGTAAGCCTAAAGTGAAATGTAAACAAATGTTCCATTGGAGAAAGCTAACAAACCAATAATTGGAGGAACATTCAATGCCTTCCCTATTGGAACAAAGTAGAAATTGTTAGAAACAATAGTGTTTTGGAAAACTTATGATCTGACTATGAGTATTGCTGCCAAGATCCCCTAATTATCCTGAGTTAGACAACAAAAGGGAGGTAATCATTAATCAACAATGGTGATATTTATTGAACTACATATCATGCAATCAGAACTGTCATTGGAAAAACACAAATATTATATTATCTACAACAATGATCACCAAAAAGAACACAACTGAGCAATACTTGTTAGTGCACTTTGCAGAGCATTTCCTACTTAAATTGTTGTACCAAAGCACAGTGGCTGAAAGGGAAATAACACTGTTAACTCTGGGGTTATTATTGAAAGCAGTGTTAGAGTGGTTCACAATACGATCTATCAGAATAGCCAGAGTCTCAGGGATGGTTCTCCCACAGGCTTTTTCATTCCCGGCCAGATTGGGCTTGATCTCCACTCCAAATTTCGTTGGGTCAAGAACAAGATGACTTGAGAGAACTGTGGCAGAAATACCAAACAAGAAATGTGTGTTCCTGCTTATCAAGCCACGTACTAGCAGGTAGAAGTGACAATGTGCGTATTGCCCAATGAGTTTTGAATGTGTGTGTTTAATTTATATGTTGAATTCCCATGATTTATTTGTAACAACTATTATGGTGCACTTGTGCAGTTGGTGTATGTGATAGTGTGGAGATATTGTTACCAAAAGAGGTGAAATAAAGCCGGTTTGTGCTTGGTTATGTCCCTTTTCATTCCTTGAAATTTTGAATTTATGATGAATTGCAAATTGTATGCAGCAGCACCACAACTTGTGCTAAGTGGACCTCCAGGCTGCGGGCTTGAAGATATTTGAATAAGTTGTCAGAAAGTTCATTTGGCACATTTCTCTAACTCGCTCATGATCTCGACAGGCACTCACACTCTCCTCTGTTGCTCTCTCCCGCTCGCTCTCTCTTTTTCTCTCTCCCGCTTCCTCTCGCGCTCTCTCCCTCCTCGTTCTATCCTCACTCTCTCTCTCTCCCTCACCCTCTCTCATTCTCGCTCTCCTCTCTCTCTCCCCCCTTGCTCTCTCCTCTCTCTCTCTCCCTCTTTCCCCACTCTTTACCCTCCCTCTTCCCCCTTCCCCCTTACCTGTCTTCCCACACCCTTCTTCCCACATCCTCTCTCTTCACCCCCTCTCTCACACCATCTGTTCCTCTCTTCTTCTCACCCCCGGCCTCCCTCTCTCGCTCGACGCGCACCCTCTCACCACCCCCCCCGCTCGAGGCGTGCCCTCTCGCCCACCCCTTGCTCTCCTTTCTCTCCCCCTCCCTCTTTCTCCCATTCTCGCTCTCGCTTGACACGGTCTCTCTCTGGACCCTCCCCCGCCCTCTCTCTCTCTCTCTCTGTCGACCCACCCTCTCGCTCTCTCTCTCTCTCTCTCTCTCTCTGTCAACACACTCTCTCGTTCTCTCTGGATCCACTCTCTCCTTCTCCCCCTCGACCCACTCTCTCTTGATCCTCTCTCTCTTTCTCGACGGACCCTCCTGCTCATGCGTGCTTTCTCTCTCTCTCTCTCTCTTTCTCTTTCTCTCTCTGGACCCTCCCCCTCTCCCTCTCTCTCTCGACCCACTCTCTCTCAATCCTCTCTCTCTCGCTCTCTCAACCCACTCGCTCTCTCTTGACCCACTCTCTCTCTCTCCGCGCTCTCTCTCTTTCTTGTCCCACTCTCTCCCTCTCCCCCTTTTGACCCAATCTCTCTCTCTTGACCCACTATCTTTTTCTGCCTCTCTCAACTTACTCTCTCTTTTTCTCTCTCTCTCTCTCTCGATTCACTCTTTCGCTCACAACACGCTTCAGGAACTCAGCAGGTCGGGCAGCATCTGTGGAAACGATCAGTCAGTGTTTCGAACACACCCTCCCCCTCCTTCCCTGGACACACCCTCCCCTCCTTCCCTCGACACGCCCTCCCCCTCCTTCCCTGGACACACCCTCCCCTCCTTCCCTCGACACGCCCTCCCCCTCCTTCCCTCGACACGCCCTCCCCCTCCTTCCCTCGACACGCCCTCCCCCTCCTTCCCTCGACACGCCCTCCCCCTCCTTCCCTCGACACGCCCTCCCCCTCCTTCCCTCGACACACCCTCCCCTCCTTCCCTCGCACATTCTCGCCCTCCTTCCCTCGACACGCCCTCCCCCTCCTTCCCTTGACACGCTCTCCCCCTCCTTCCCTTGACACACCCTCCCCTCCTTCCCTCGCACATTCTCCCCCTCCTTCCCTCGACACGCTCTCCCCCTCCTTCCCTCAACACACCCTCCCCCTCCTTCCCTCGCACATTCTCCCCCTCCTTCTCTCGACACGCCCTCCCCCTCCTTCCCTCGACACGCCCTCCCCTCCTTCCCTCGACACGCCCTCCCCTCCTTCCCTCGCACATTCTCCCCTTCCGTCGACACCCCCTCCCCTCCTTCCCTCGACACGCCCTCCCCCTCCTTCCCTCGACACGCCCTCCCCCTCCTTCCCTCGACACGCCCTCCCCCTCCTTCCCTCGCACATTCTCCCCTTCCGTCGACACCCCCTCCCCTCCTTCCCTCGACACGCCCTCCCCCTCCTTCCCTCGACACGCCCTCCCCTCCTTCCCTCGACACGCCCTCCCCTCCTTCCCTCGCACATTCTCCCCTTCCGTCGACACGCCCTCCCCTCCTTCCCTCGCACATTCTCCCCCTCCTTCCGTGGACATGCTCTCCCCCTCCTTCCCTCGACACGCCCTCCCCCTCCTTCCCTCACACATTCTTCCCCTCCTTCCCTCGACACGCCCTTCCCTTCCTTCCCTCGCACATTCTCCCCTCCTTCCCTCGACATGCTCTCCCCCTCCTTCCCTCGACATGCTCTCCCCCTCCTTCCCTCGACACGCTCTCCCCCTCCTTCCCTCGCACATTCTCCCCCTCCTTCCCTCGACATGCTCTCCCCCTCCTTCCCCCGACATGCTCTCCCCCTCCTTCTCCCGACACGCTCTCCCCCTCCTTCCCTTGCACATTCTCCCCATCCTTCCCTCGACACGCTCTCCCACTCCTTCCCTTGCACATTCTCCCCCTCCTTCCCTCGATGCTCTCCCCTCCTTCCCTCGCACATTCTCCCCCTCCTTCCCCCGACACGCTCTCCCCCTCCTTCCCTCGACACGCTCTCCCCCTCCTTCCCCGACACGCTCTCCCCCTCCTTCCCTCGACACGCTCTCCCCCTCCTTCCCCGACACGCTCTCCCCCTCCTTCCCTCGACACACTCTCCCCCTCCTTCCCTTGCACACTCTCCCCCTCCTTCCCTCGCACATTCTCCCCCTCCTTCCCTCGCACATTCTCCCCCTCCTTCCCTCGACACGCTCTCCCCCTCCTTCCCTCGACACGCTCTCCCCCTCCTTCCCCCGACACGCTCTCCCCCCTTCCCTTGACACTCTCCCCCTCCTTCCCTCGACACGCTCTCCCCCTCCTTCCCTCGACGCTCTCCCCCTCCTTCCTTCGATATACTCTCCCTCTCCTTCCCTCGACACGCTCTCCCCCTCTCTCCCTCGACGCTCTCCCCCTCCTTCCCTCGACACGCCCTCCCCCTCCTTCCCTCGACACTCTCACCGTCCTTCCCTCGACATGCCGTCCCCCTTCTACCCTCGACACACCCTCCCCCTCCTTCCCTCGACACACCCTCCCCCTCCTTCCCTCGACACACTCACCCCTCCTTCCCTCGACACACTCACCCCTCCTTCCCTCGACACGCCCTCCTCCTCCTTCCCTCGACACACTCTCCCCCTCCTTCCCTCGACACACTCTCCCCCTCCTTCCCTCGACACACTCTCCCCCTCCTTCCCTCGACACGCCCTCCCTCTCCTTCCCTCGACACACCCTCCTCCCTACTTTTTCCAACATTCTCACCCACTGTCTGTCTCTACACCATTTCACTCTCCCTCCCTCTCTCTCCCAAAACACCCTCTCTCTCGACACCTTTACTCTCCCTCTCACTCTCCAGACTCCATTTCTCTCGACTAAAACTCCCTTGACATATTCTCTCTCACTCTTTCTAACAATATATTGTCTTTCTCTCTATCGACACATTCTCTCTCGACACACCAATCTTGCAACCAATCTTCATTAACAAAGGTCATATTAAGTTCTCTCTCCCAATCTTGTTTCATCTTTAGTGAGAGGATATCTTTTTGTAGTAAAAGTAAATTATATATTCTACCAATGGAACCTCTCAGTAAAGGATTCATATTCAAAATAGTGTCCAACAAATCAGATTCTTGCTTTTCTTGTAAAAAAATGTCTAACCTGAAGATATTGCAGGAAGTGTGTATGAGAGAGAATATTTGCTAATTAACTCTTCAAAAATCATCAATCGACCATCACAAAATAAATCTGCAAAAAAACAGATCCCCTTATTTCTCCATAAGAGAAGAATGGGATCGGTTATTGAAGGTTTAAATAGAGAATTTAGATACAAAGAGCTTGGCAATTTAAATTGTTTAAAATTAAAAGAGTTGCCAAACTGAAACCAAATCCGTAAAGGCTGTTTAATAACAGGGTAGAGATTTAAATTTGGAATTTTAGCAAGTTGTAAAGGTAATGGGACTCCTAATAATGAGGTTAAATGAAATTGTTTGATAGCTTTTAATTCCAAATCAATCCAAGCTGGTTTTTGGCTCTTGTCGAGCCAATATAGCCAGAAACATAATTGTCAAATATTAACAGCCCAATAATACAATCTTAAATTAGGGAGTGCAAGTCCACCATCTTTTTTAGATTCTTGTAAATGATACTTATTAATTCTTGTTTTTTTATCATTCCAAATAAAGGACGAAATAATAGAATCAATTTGATCAAAGAATTTTTCAGTTAAAAAGATAAGCATATTTTGAAAAATATATAAAAATCTAGGTAAGATCATTTTCATGGCATGAATATGACCTATTAAGGAAAGTATAAGTGGGTTCCATCTAGAAAATAATTGTTTCATAGAGTCCAATAAAGGAATTACATTAGTTTTATAAAGATCTTTATATTTTTTAGTAATGATAATACCCAAATATTTAAAAGAATTCACAATGCTAAATGGAATATCGTTATATATAAAAACAGGAGCATTTAATGGGATCTATTCACTTTTATTTGTTAGGTTTATATCCTGAAAATTTTCCAAAATCATTTAATATTTCCAAAAGATTAGGAATAGATTCTTCAAGGTTCAAAATACAAGCCAAAAGATCATCTGCGTAAAGAGAAATCTTATGTATGGTCCCATTTATAGAGATACCATGAATGTTTTTAGCTTCACGGAGTATTATAGCGAAAGGCTCCAGTACAAGATTAAATAATAAAGGACTTAATGGACACCTTTGTCGAGTACCTCGTGAGAGTGAAAAAAAAGGGGACTTGAAATTATTAATAATAACAGTAGCTCCTCCTTCACTCAACACACTGCTCCCTCTCTCTCCTGACACAATCCCTCTGTTGCTTTCTTGATTCTCTCTCTCTCTCCCAACACAATCTCCTTCACTCCTTCTCTCGACACCCTCTCTCTCGACACATTCTTCCTCTGTCTCTCTACACTCTCTCTGTCTCTCAACATACACTCTTTCTCTCTCTCTCTACTGTGTGTTGCTCTCTCTCTGGACAAGCTCTCCACCTCTCTCTCTCAATACACCCTTCCTCTCTCCCTCTCTCTCGACACACCCTCCCTCCCTCCCTCTCTCCCTCTCTCTCTCTCTCTCGACACATTTGGAAAGCGGTGAAATCATCGGACAAAGTCAGCATGGATTTGTGAAAGGAAAATCATGTCTGACGAATCTCATTGAATTTTTTGAGGATGTAACTAGTAGAATGGATAGGGGAGAACCAGTGGATGTGGTATATTTGGATTTTCAAAAGGCTTTTGACAAGGTCCCACACGGGAGATTAGTGTGCAAGCTTAAAGCACACGGTATTGGGGGTAAGGTATTGATGTGGATAGAGAATTGGTTAGCAGACAGGAAGCAAAGAGTGGGAATAAACGGGACCTTTTCAGAATGGCAGGCAGTGACTAGAGGGGTACCGCAAGGCTCAGTGCTGGGACCCCAGTTGTTTACAATATATATTAATGACTTGGATGAGGGAATTAAATGCAGCATCTCCAAGTTTGCGGATGACACAAAGCTGGGCGGCAGTGTTAGCTGTGAGGAGGATGCTAAGAGGATGCAGGGTGACTTGGATAGGTTGGGTGAGTGGGCAAATTCATGGCAGATGCAATTTAATGTGGATAAATGTCAAGTTATCCACTTTGGTGGCAAAAATAGGAAAACAGATTATTATCTGAATGGTGGCCAATTAGGAAAAGGGGAGGTGCAATGAGACCTGGGTGTCATTATACACCAGTCATTGAAAGTGGGCATGCAGGTACAGCAGGCGGTGAAAAAGGCGAATGGTATGCTGGCATTTATAGCAAGAGGATTCAAGTACAGGAGCAGGGAGGCACTACTGCAGTTGTACAAGGCCTTGGTGAGACCACACCTGGAGTATTGTGTGCAGTTTTGGTCCCCTAATCTGAGGAAAGACATCCTTGCCATAGAGGGAGTACAAAGAAGGTTCACCAGATTGATTCCTGGGATGGCAGGACTTTCATATGAAGAAAGACTGGATGAACTGGGCTTGTACTTGTTGGAATTTAGAAGATTGAGGGGGGATCTGATTGAAACATATAAAATCCTAAAGGGATTGGACAGGCTAGATGCAGGAAGATTATTCCCGATGGTGGGGAAGTCCAGAATGAGGGGTCACAGTTTGAGGATAAAGGGGAAGCCTTTTAGGACTGAGATTAGGAAAAACTTCTTCACACAGAGAGTGGTGAATCTGTGGAATTCTCTGCCACAGGAAACAGTTGAGGCCAGTTCATTGGCTATATTTCAGAGAGAGTTAGATATGGCCCTTGTGGCTACGGGGGCAGGGTTCTGAGTTGGATGATCAGCCATGATCATATAAATGGCGGTGCAGGCTGGAAGGGCCGAATGGCCTACTCCTGCACCTATTTTCTATGTTTCTATGTTTCTATGTTAACCTCTCCCTCTCTCTCTCTTTCTCGACACACCCTCCTTCCCTCTCTCTAC